>NW_024370263.1:5962495-6155720 GCF_014805655.1 Passer montanus | reverse complement strand
CGGGGGGGCCCGGGGGCGCTGTCGGTGTTACCGGAGGCCCCTCGGGCCGCGGCGGGTCCCGCTCCCTCACCGCGCGCGCACGTGCGCCCGCCCCAGCGCCGCCGTCTCGCGAGAGGGGCGTGCACGGTTTGACCCCGCCGGCTCGCCGTAGCGCGGCGGGCAGGGCCGTGCGCTGAGCCGCCGCGGCTCCGGGCCGAGCTACGGAGCGCCGCAGCGGCCATGCCCCGGTACGCGCAGCTGGTGATGGGCCCGGCGGGCAGCGGGAAGGTGAGCGGGGAGCGGCGGGGAGCGCCCCGGGAGAGCCCCGGCGGCTCCTGACGGCCGCGTGTGCCTTGCAGAGCACGTACTGCTCCACCATGGTGCAGCACTGCGAGGCGCTGGGCCGCGCCGTGCAGGTGGTGAACCTGGACCCGGCGGCCGAGCTCTTCAGCTACCCCGTGATGGCAGGTGAGCGCAGCCCGGCCGCCCTGCTCCTCCGGAACGGGGCCCGTGCAGCGCCGGGGGAGCTGTGGGGAAAGCCTTTCCATAAACCAGCGTGTGGTGCTTGAATGGGTGAATAATTCTGGGCTGGTAGCAAACAGAGCTCAGGGATGGCAGAGATCAATGCGCTCTTGGGGCTCCTCTTGCCCTGTGCCGGCTGCTGCTTAATGCCTGTATTGACCTGCGCCGGTGGTTGATGCCGCAGTTGTGAGGGCAGCAGCGGTGTTTGTGTCTGAACGGAGATGATGAGGAAAGCATCTTGACCTGGCCAAGCAGCTGAGATACTTTCAGAAGAGATTCATTAGAGGAGCCAGGACCTTAAGAGGAAAATCTGGGGGATGTGATGTTTCCCAGACAGTCACCAGGAACCCTCAAAAGACCCCCACAAACAAGTCCCGGGAGATATTTAGCATATATTTACTTAGGGAATTAAGTAGTTTGTGTGGATCTCATGGACATAACCTGTTGTGTTTGGCTGCTGGCTGTGCCAGGGAGATCCCCCAGCACTGCTGTGAAGTCCTGTTGGTTTCCTCAGCTGATTTCCCAGCCCGCAGAGCCCATTCCCGGCCTGCAGAGCCCATTCCCGGCCTGCAGAGCCCATTCCCAGCCTGCAGGGCCCATTCCGTGCCTGCAGAGCCCATTCCGTGCCTGCAGAGCCCATTCCCAGCCTGCAGAGCCCATTCCGTGCCTGCAGAGCCCATTCCGTGCCTGCAGAGCCCATTCCCAGCCTGCAGAGCCCATTCCCAGCCCGCAGAGCCCATTCCCAGCCTGCAGAGCCCATTCTGTGCCTGCAGAGCCCATTCTGTGCCCGCAGAGCCCATTCTGTGCCTGCAGGGCCCATTCCCAGCCTGCAGAGCCCATCCCCTGCCTTTGGGGCTGTTTGTGTTGTTGCAGACATCCGTGAGCTGATAGAAGTGGACGATGTCATGGAAGATGAGTCCTTGAGGTTTGGCCCCAATGGTGGCTTGGTGTTTTGCATGGAATACTTTGCCAACAACTTCAGCTGGCTGGAGGAGAGCCTCGGGCACGTGGAGGATGACTATGTGTTGTTTGATTGCCCAGGTAAACACACAACAATGTTTTGGTATCGCTCTTCATAAGCATTGAAAAATTCACAAATTGGAAAATTCGCAAATTGGAAAATTTGGCTGTAGACTGTTGTGATAATTCCCATTTTGTTGAGTTGTTAACAGTTGTCAGAGTCACTTTCAGGTGTCTCAGGAGTGAACTTGGTCCTGGGCTGGTCTGGATGACTGCACAGATGTTTGGTAGCATCATCATGAGCTGTGGCAACTGCAAACTAACACTAACTGGAGACCAAAGGAGAAAAAAAACCCTTTTATTTATTTACCACTTCACCCAAACACAGTCAGAGCTGCCTGAAAAGAGGATTTCCTTATCACTTTTTATTTAAATGCATTTCTCCTGTCTACATATAACTGTGGACTGTTCTGTTTGCTTCACATTCCAACTGTTAACATGCTGAGTGTGCCCCAGGTCAGATTGAACTCTACACACACCTGCCAGTGATGAAGCAGTTGGTGGAGCAGCTGCAGCAGTGGGAATTCCGTGTCTGTGGAGTTTTCCTTGTGGATTCTCAGTTCATGGTGGAATCTTTCAAGGTATCCATTTGAAATCTGTTGATAAAAGTTCATTTTTATGAAGAACAACAAGTCTGAGCCATTCAGGGAGATGGGTTTGCCCAGGGGAGAAATTGTCAGGTCCAGGGAGATTGGTTCTGTCATCACAGCCAAGGACACACAGCAAGGACAATCCCAGATGGATGTAAGGACAGCCAGCACTGTGAGAGTGGTCAGACTGGGACAGGCATTCATGGGGTGTAAACTTGACTGGACAAACCCCAGGGCAGCCTGGTCTGACCTGGAGTGCTTCTGTTTGAGCAGATGTAGGAGCCAGATAACCTCCACAAGTCCCTTCAAGCTGAATTCTTCTGGGATTCCACGAGGGCTTTCTCAGACCCCAAGAAGAAGCAGGCCACCTTCCCCATTTAGTCCCAAGCAGGGTTTGGGTTTTCTTAATGCCCTTTTCAGTGCCAGATCCATATCTGAGGCTCCACAAATTGAGGGGATTCTTGGCACCTCCTTTTTCCAGCAGAGAGGATGATTGCTCATATGGCTTTGTGTCCATGCTCCATATGTTCATTACCAGATCTGGCCTGTGGTTGAGTGTCCTGCGTGTTTGTGTTGTTTTTCTGTACTTTAATACATCATTTTTCATCCTCTTCAAGTTTATCTCTGGAATCCTGGCAGCTCTCAGTGCAATGATATCTTTGGAGATTCCACAGATTAACGTCATGACCAAAATGGATTTGCTGAGCAAGAAAGCCAAGAAGGAAATAGAAAAGTAAGTTCCAAGAAAATAATTTACTCTGTAGTACAATATACCGAGGCAAACTTCACTGAAAGTTGAGTCTAACGTTTCCCACAATTAAAAACATACTCATTTGGAATGGGAGAAGATGGATTTTGTTTATTTCAACAATAATCTTGAAACATCTGGGTAGGATGCTTAGTTTAGTCAGAGTCAAAAGAATAGCTCCATGTTTGTACTGATCTCTGGATTTTTCTGTAAATAATTATCTTGGATCTGTTGTGTCTTTCTGAATGACAGACTTTCAGTGGTGATGATGACTTTGTTTCTCCAGGTACTTGGATCCAGATATGTATTCTATGATTGAAGATTCTACAAATATAATGAAAAGTAAAAGGTTTAAAAAACTGACCAAATCTATATGTGGATTGGTAGGTACATTGCTTTTGAGCTGCAACACTAAAATTCACTTCACTTTTTGCTTCTTTTGATTTGGGTTTTGTTTTTCAGATTGGCATGAGATTATTGATATTACTGATATGATACTGTTGATATTTGGATCATAGCCAATACATTTTATTTGAATTTTCTTCTTTTGGCAATTTTGGGAGTTTGCTGCTGTGTAGAACTTAGGATTGGTAGCCAGGTGTTCTGAGCAGGGAATTGCCATTGGTTTGCAGTGTGACTAAATGCTATTTTAGAAGCCAGACAAGAGTGGTTCAGGGAAGTGGCTTTGGGTGCTGTGATGGAGATGAACCTTCTGCATTTCCCTGCCCACATGCTGTGACTGCCTGTGCAGATTGATGACTATGGCATGGTTCGATTCCTGCCCCTGGATCGCTCTGATGAGGAGAGCATCAACATCGTGCTGCAGCACATCGACTTCACCATTCAGTATGGAGAGGATCTGGAATTTAAGGAACCAAAGGTAGGGGACTGCTGGTGAGAAGATGAAAAATTAGAAATTAGCCATAATAGAAGTTGTAATGTAAATATGTTCTTTGCCTTGCTAATAAATTATTGTCTTAGTACAGTTCACAATAAGCCATGTTTAGTCTTTCAGTGACAATGCTTGTATCATCTTCATTTAGTTACAGAAATGAAAATCTTTAATATTATCTTGCATATGCAGATTGATCAATGGTTGTTTAAAAGTATTGGTTTTCAAAATTAACAGAGTTTTAACCTTCAAATGCCAAAAAGGACCACTGAGATCACAAGGATGTTTTCCTGCATTTTTTCCTGTTTCAAAGTCCCCTAATGATTCCTGTGTTCAACCCAGGAAGGTTTATATTTTTCTGGGTTTGTTTTTTTTTTTACAGGAATGTGAAGAAGATAAATCTCCTCTTGTGGATGAATACTTTCAAGATCGTGTGGATGAGTAAGAAACATGTTCATACTGGGAGGAAAATACTTCACTTTTTGGTAAAAAATAAAAATGAAATAAAAAAACCCCAGCCCCTACACAAACACACTTGATGTTTTATCTGTAAAATAACTAATATTTATAATGGAGAGTGAGTTACATGACCTTGTAATTACTTTAATAAACAATTTTTCTTTTTTACTATGCTTGTGTGTGTTTTAAAATACATAGGCCAGTGTTAGTACATATAAAAAAAGCAGAACTGGGCAAGAGGTTGAACAGACCAGTAAATCCTCCATATTTAGAGGAAAAGGACTCAGAAAAATATTGAATTGGCTGAATTAAACTATTCAAAAGTTGGGGAAACTACAGAGGTTTAATTGACCTCGAGACTGCCTTGGGATGAGCAGGGTGCTCATGCTAAGGCAGTCTGGAGGTGACTTTGGGCGTGTTGAAAGGATAAACCCCAGCCCTGCAGCTGAATTATTGTGACTCGCCTTCCAAACCTCCCCGTTTTGTCTCCCTGACTCACACCGGGAGTCATGAGATACCAGGGGCAGTTTCAGCAACGCTGGGTCTCGGAAGGTAATGGCCTGACAGCAATTGGAGCGTGCACCTTAAAGTACTGCATCCCTCGGAACACAGCACCTTGGACCCCTCTGGTGCTTCCGTACACGAACTGCCCCGGCTGGGCTGGGCTGGAGACGCACGGGAGAGAAAAGAGCTGCGAGCGCAGCATCCCGGCACCCCTGCCCCGCCAAAAGCGCTGCCTCCCGGGACCCTCCCGGTACCGGCAGTGCCCTGGCAGAGCAGTGCCTGTCCTGGCCGTTCCCCTCCCGGTACCGGCAGTGCCCTGGCAGAGCAGTGCCTGTCCTGGCCGTTCCCCTCCCGGTACCGGCAGTGCCCTGGCAGAGCAGTGCCTGTCCTGGCCGTTCCCCTCCCGGTACCGGCAGTGCCCTGGCAGAGCAGTGCCTCTCCTGGCCGTTCCTGTAGGGCACAGCGCTGCCTCCCGGGATTCCTCCCGGTACCGGCAGTGCCTCTCCCGGCCGTTCCCGTACAGACACAGCTCTGCCTCCCGGGATTCCTCCCGGTACCGGCAGTGCCTCTCCCGGCCGTTCCCGTACAGACACAGCTCTGCCTCCCGGGATTCCTTCCCGGTACCGGCAGTGCCTCCCCGGCCGTTCCCGTACAGACACAGCTCTGCCTCCCGGGATTCCTCCCGGTACCGGCAGTGCCTCTCCCGGCCGTTCCCGTACAGACACAGCGCTGCCTCCGGGGCGGTGCGCGGCTCCCGCCTCCCCTCCTCGCACCGCCTCTGCCGCTGCCTCATTTCCTGCAGCGCAGGCGGAGCAGGAAGCTCTGTGCCCGCTTCGCTGGCCGCTTCGCCCCGTTCCCCTCCCGCCCGGCTCCGCCGAGCCGCCTGCTGCCCTTCGAGATGCCGGTGAGCGGCTCCGCGGCTCCGCGGCGCGGGCAGGAGGGCGCGGGGCGGCGGGGCCGATCCCGGCCGGGGAAGGGGCTCTGCTGGCCGCGGGGTCTGCGGGGGCAAAGAGGGGCTGCAGCTGCGGGGAGCGCCGCCGAGAGCGGGGAGCGGCTCTGCGTGGGAGGCTGCTGCAAGGCCGGCGCCTTCCTCTTCCTCTTCTTCCTCTTCTTCCTCTTCCTCTTCCTCCTCTTCCTCTTCCTCCTCTCCTGCCAGGGATCCACCCGGGGGAGAGGGCGGCCGCAGCAGGGCTTTGCTCTGCCTGTGTTCGCACCACCTTCCTCCCAGTGAAATAAACTGCTTTTTACACCCAGCCTCTCGCAGTCACATCCTCCTCTGCCCCCCACAAAAGGTGAGGGGTTCCCCGTGGCCTGGCACAGCGCCTTGGAAAGTGCCTGAAACTGAGCTCATTAGTTGTTTAGAATCGGTTTTCCAGGAAGGATTTGTTGTATGCAGAAAGCTGGTTTGTTTTTCACTTAAATCGGTTTTGTTGGGATTTTTTTTTACTGCATTAAGCCTGGCTTTATTTATAATTATCTACTATTAATAGCCAGACATGGAAATAAATTACATATTTTTTAATGACCAACTAACTTTCAGTGCAATTCCCCAAAACTCAGGTGGGTAAGTGGGGCTGTTACCCCTTGGAACTGCCAGGATGGGGTCAGGCAGCCTGGGGATGCACTGTGCCTGCAGACCAACAATACAGATTTTATCCCATTTCCCAGTGCTTTCCTGATCTTCACCAGAATAGCACCAAGATCTGGACCCAAATAGAAAATAGCAGTTGTTTGTGCAAGGAAAAAATGCTGGAAGCATCATAATGAACTAGGCTGTGACTCCTGCTTGATGAAGACACATGATTGGATATGGAAATGTCTATTTTCAGTAGGATCAATAACCAGCTCTCCCTGTCTCTAGGCTTACCACTCCACTTTAATGGACTCAGACACCAAGCTAATTGGGAACATGGCACTGTTACCCATCAGAAGCCAGTTCAAGGGCCCAGCACCTCGAGAAAGTAAGTTTATAATAATCTCTGAATTAACTGGATGTAGCTCATCACCTCAGGGGTTGATCTAAGCCAGCCCCAGCAAGAGTCACTGGTGGGAAGTGGAAGTTTTCAACCACTTCAGCTGTGCAAATCGTAGAAAATAATTATGCACAGCTAACTGTGCCTCGTGTTGAGTTAGTGGTTTCAGTAACCAAGCCTCTGGTTGCTGTTGTGGTGCTTCCCCCTGTGCTCCCGAGCAGGGTTTTGAGGAGGTGTGAAGCCTCTGTGGCAGAGGAAGTGGAGGTTCAGCCACAGAGAGCTCGTGCTCTGAGGGACAGCAGCACTGACGGGTGTGGGGCTTCAAAGTCTGCAGTTCCAGGCACCCCGACAGGCCCACAGGCAGCCAGGACAGATTCCCCTTCTGTCCTGAGCTTCCCAGGCCTGGTGTTCCCCAGAAATGTGGGTTCAGTTTGAACAGGGAAATGGAAAGGGAGTGTTTCTGGATTTAAGCAGTCTTGGATGGTAGCAGAAGTCAGATTGTCACTGATTGTGGCTGTGTTCTGCTCCCCTCCTTTATTTGAGGAGGATAATGGCATCTGAGTGATTGTGCTTTCTCCAGAAACTATTTTTCTATCCTTTTATGATGTTAAAACTCTGATGAGTTACTCAAAAGTGGGGAACTGCTGAACTGCTGCTGTTTGTGAAGTGACATGTCAGAGGGGAAGGAGAAGAGAGTAGGAAGCTCAAATATTACAGTCTAAACTCATGGTGTTTCAGAAGTTTTCTGTTATCTGGTGCTGACTTCTGCTTTTTGTAAATACCATGGTTTTGCTTTTGCAATAATCCTTATTTATGTACTTCAGTGAGTAAAAGTACAAATGTAGTGTAATAGTGCACTGCTTAACTCTTTATCTCTTTTTTTATAGCTAAGGACACAGATATTATAGATGAAGCCATCTACTACTTCAAAGCTAATGTTTTCTTCAAAAATTACGAAATTAAGGTAATTTTGTGAGATCCTGAGCATATTCTAGTTCTTTGGAGGGTTGGTGCTGTGAATATAAATTTATTTTCAAGGAAGTAATTCTAGAAGATCACAAAAACTCCCCTTCCCCTCCCACTTAATCTTTAAAGCTGGGTAAATGTCATGAATTGCAAATCTCTCTCTCTCATGGGGAAACTAGAGCCCAAAGTGATTTGAATTCATTCCTGTTTCAGACTTTATCAGTTCCACAAAGTCCTGGAATCTAAGAGTTGCTGCTCTTGTTTTGCAGAACGAGGCTGACAGAACTCTGATCTATGTGACCCTCTACATTTCTGAGTGTCTGAAGAAGCTGCAAAAGGTGAGAAAGCTGAATTCCTGTGCAGGTGGGAAACAGTCTCTTCTGAGGGTTGTTCTAAGGAAAGGATTTCCTGATATTCTCCTTCCAGGGGAACAAATAATCCCGTTCACCCCAGACCCCGTTGTCAGAGCCTCAAATACTCCAAGGCTGTGGGTGTGCTGTGTTGCTCTTCTTGATGAGTTTTCATGTTCCAGATTTGTAAAATATTTGGGTCTAACGCTCTGTCAGCTTTTGTTCATCACTGCTCACCCTCTGTTTGCCTGGTTCTTCCAGTGTAACTCCAAAGGCCAGGGAGAGAAGGAAATGTACACCCTGGGAATCACAAACTTCCCAATCCCAGGGGAGCCTGGCTTTCCGCTGAACGCCATCTACGCCAAACCTGCCAACAAGCAGGAGGAAGGTAAGGCTGACCCAGGGCTTCTGAGGGTCACACTTCATTAACTGCACTTTTGGGACTGCAGTTAGACAAATTACTTCAAACCTAAATCTTCTAAATCTGCAGTCTGTCTTCTGAAGGCAGCACAAGCTGGATTTTCTGACCTTGAGGATCCCCCATGTTCCGTAGATAAACCGAGCTTATCAGCTCAGCCAGCTGCAGCCTGCAGATGTGAAACTCCCTCTCTGCTTTAAGCAGGGATGTCTGATGTGTTAAATCCCTGTTAAATCCAGTTTGGGTTGGTGCTGCCCATTCACCCTGGTTTTGCTGTGCTGCTTTCAGAGGTGATGAGGGCCTACCTGCAGCAGCTGAGGCAAGAGACCGGCCTTCGCCTTTGTGACAAAGTGTTTGATCCTCAGAGCGACAAGCCCAGCAAGGTGAGAGCCCAGTGGCATCAGCACAGGCTTAGAGAGAGGCTGGGGCTGTTTCTTCAGCCACGTGTGGAGAGCAGTGAGGTGATGGGGTGAGGGTAACTTCAGCCAAGCCTGCCTGATTTTACAGTGAAATGGCAGCTGCAAGTTATCAATAAATTTAATTTAATGCGATGTGACAGTGAATGCCAGGTTGGGTTGCTTTCAAAAGCAGGGCAGTAATGGGAGGTGTCTGGTTCAGCTCTTCAAAGCACTGCACATCTGCTCGTGGCTGGATTGCAAAGGGAGTTCACAAGCACGAGAGGAGCTGTTTCTCTTCCCAGGCAGCTCTGATTTGAGAGCTGCTTTGAAGTCGATTGTTTTGCCTCGTGTCCTGATTGAAAAAATCGCTAATCAATGAATGAGTCACCTCCTGAGTGTTCATGTTTCATGTGCAAATGTGACTGCATTTAATGTCAAAATCACTTAGGCTAATTTACTTTTAAAGGCATAGCTTCTTGATGTATCCCTCATTTATGATTGTATTGGAATAAAATATAACCAAAGTAAAATAAGAGAAAGTAGAGTTCCCGTTTTAATTCAAAGTCCTGTAATATGAGCTCATTGTGTCCATTCCTGTTGAATTGTTCACCTCAATTCCAGTGGAAACCAGCGTGGAAAACTATCTGTAAAACTGGAGCCTTAATATTTGTTATGTGTCAGAGATTGAATACTTTAAATTCAGTAGAAACCACTTCTGATTTTCTGACTCTACTTCCTTCTGCAGTGGTGGATCTGCTTTGTGAAGAGGCAGTTCATGAACAAGAGTCTCTCAGGCCCTGGGCAGTGAAGCAAAGTGGCAACAACTTTGAGCATTTCCACAGCAAGATGTTTGAGTCTTTTGCCTTTGTTTTGGATACGTTTTGTACCAAGAAAGAATTAAGTGCTTATGAAGTAAAAAAAAAAAAGAGAAAAAAAACCAAACCTGTCAATGAGTGATAGAGGGAGAGCAAAAAGATAAGTTGTGTAAGCAAATATTATTAAGCTGGTGCTTAATAAGTGATTTCTAACGTGCTGTTTCAGATGCAAGCTGCTTTGTAATTGTGGCTACAGCATTTAAAACAGGGCTTGTATTTAAGAGAAGAAATGGGCTTGGCTGTGGGGCAGGGGAGCTGTGTCAT
Organism: Passer montanus; assembly: GCF_014805655.1. NCBI lineage: Eukaryota > Metazoa > Chordata > Aves > Passeriformes > Passeridae > Passer > Passer montanus. The sequence goes on along the minus strand of NW_024370263.1, from coordinate 6,145,762 downwards.
TGCTCTGCTGGCTGGAGTCGGAATGTCTGGGGAAAAAAAACCTCTCACGCTGTGTTGTCCAGTGCGGTGATTTTTACCTTGTTTTCAATAAAATTTGCTTGTAATTAATGTGGTAACTACTGTGTGTCTTATGGACAGTAGTAAAGAAATCAAAGGGTTTTTTTTTTTTTCTTTTTGGTGAAAGGCTTTGGGGTGACCTAATTGTGGCCTTGCAGGACTTGAAGGGACGAGGGGGAATGGCTTCAAGCTGAGGGAAGGCTGAGGAAAAAATGTGAGGGATTTTCCAGAAGAAATGTAGGTTTTGAACGGTCTTTCTCCTCCATTACCAATTTTTATAGGCAGGAGTCAGAGACCTATGTCACATTTATGACATAGCCTATGTCACACTTATGTCAGAGAGCTCAGCCACATTTAGCTGCAGCACCCATCAGCGTGTTCGCAGAAGGCCAGGGGCCGGCCTCGGGGGCCGTGGAGGCACGGGCAGTGTGTGTCTCGCCCCAGAGCACCCTCAGCGGAGCGGGTCCCCTCACGGCCGCGCCCTCACCCCGCTCTCCCCTCACGCCCTTCCCGCCGCCGCGGGGGGTCCTCGCCGCGGGCTGCCCTCCGCGCGCCTGTCGGGCCGGGCCGGCAGCGCCTCGGCCGCCTGCAGGCGGCGGCGCGCGAGGACCCCTGCGTGGCGCCATTTTGGAGCGGCGGCGGCGGCGGCTCCGTGCCCGGCGCCTGCTCGGGCTCTCTCCCGGTTCCCTCCCGGTTCCCTCCCGGCCCCGTCCCCTTCGTCCCGCCGGCGGCAGCATGAGCGTGGTGGAGCACGTGCGCGAGATGGCGGCCGCCGGGCTGCACTCGAACGTGCGGCTGCTGAGCGGGCTGCTCCTCACCATGAGCGGCAACAACCCGTGAGTGCCCCGCCGGCAGGGGGCGCGCGGGGCGCGGGCCGTGAGGGAGCGGGGCCGCCCCTGGCTGTCCCTGCCCTGTGCTGTGTGCCTGCCCTGCCCTGTCCCGTCCCTGTCCTGTGCTCTGCCCCTGCCCTGTCCCGTCCCTGCCCTGTGCTCTGGCCCTGCCCTGTCCCGTCCCTGTCCTGTGCTCTGCCCCTGCCCTGTCCCGTCCCTGATGGCGGCCGCCGGGCTGCACTCGAACGTGCGGCTGCTGAGCGGGCTGCTCCTCACCATGAGCGGCAACAACCCGTGAGTGCCCCGCCGGCAGGGGGCGCGCGGGGCGCGGGCCGTGAGGGAGCGGGGCCGCCCCGGCTGTCCCTGCCCTGTGCTCTGTCCCTGCCCTGCCCTGTCCTGTCCCTGTCCTGTGCTCTGCCCCTGCCCTGTCCTGTCCAGCCTGGCCTTGGAAACTTCCAGGGATCCCTGCCGGGGATGGAGCCCGCCTCTGTTCGGGGATCAGCATCAGCGTCCCTTTGGGGTGCCCGCCACAACACTGGTGTCCTGGCAGAGAATCACAGAATCACCCAAGGGACCTTGAGGGTTTTGTTTCACCCCTCCTGCCTCCTTCCACTATGCCAGGTTGCTCCAAGCCCTGTCCAGCCTGGCCTTGGAAACTTCCAGGGATGGGGCAGCCACAGCTTCTCTGGGCACCCTCAGGGCCTTCCCACCCTCACAAGTCAGAATTTTCCTAATATCCAGTCTAAAGCTGCGCTCTGTCAGTATGAAGCCATTCCCCCTTGTCCTGGCACTCCAGGCCATTGTAAATTGTCTCTCTCCATGGTTTTTGTTGGCTCCCTTCAGGTCCTGGAAGGCCACGGTTGGGTCATTTGGTCTGCACACATATTAGGAGTTTTATTAAGGGGGTTTTTATAGTGCAGGAACAGGGATTAGCAGCAGAAGAGCTGTACAAGGAGCTGGGTTGCCTTTTAAACTTGAGTCCAGACAAAACTCTATTCTTTTAAACTTGAGTTCAAACAAAAGTGTTCTGAAATCTGAACGGGCGAAATGCTGGATCCTTACCTGACAAAAGGTGAATGAATCCTAGGAGAAAGTTGATGCAATGGATGTTTACAGCCTGTGGCTTGTTACAGAAAGGATGAGGACAGTGGCCAAGCAGCCAAACACTGAGCTGCTGTTGCTGCTGAGGTGTCAGGAGTGGCTGCAGGATTTGTTTGTTCACAGATAAAATAAATTGTGAGATAAGCCCTGTGCTGTTGCTCAATGGTCCCTCCAGCGCAGTGAAGGAGCTGCAGCAGTTGCAGGTTGAAGCCAGACAAACCAAAGCTACAAATACTTTGTTTCTGTAAGGTTTGGATTCTTTTGCAGCCACCTGATCTCAGCCTTTGGTTTCTCGCAGGGAGCTGTTCTCTCCCTCTCAGAAGTACCAGCTCCTGGTGTATCATGCAGACTCCCTGTTCCATGACAAGGAGTACAGGAATGCTGTCAGCAAGTACACCATGGCCTTACAGCAGAAAAAAGCCTTGAGTAAAACCTCCAAAGTCAGGCCTTCTACTGGGAGTGCTGCATCAACGCCCCAAAGCCAGGTATTTAAGAATTGATAATGCTGCATCAAGTGATCACATTCCCCTTCCATTTAGTGTGCTGACTCAATGTTCACAGAGTCTCTGAGGCTGGAAAAGATCCTTAAGGTTGAATCTCTGCCAAGTCCATCACTAACCATATCACCTTTACCACCTTTTAATCACCTTAGATTGTGCATTTTTCATGTCAAATAAAGCTGACATTTAAGGCTAATTAGTTGGGTAATATCTCTGGTGTTTTCTAATGCAAAACTTAAAATGGTCTCCAGCATGAAATTTTTCTCTGTGTGTACATCATACTTCTGATTTGAAGACAGGAACAATGTGAGCTAGCAGTGAGCTGCATTGTTAACTTACATGCACCAGCTATTTTTCAACACAGTATAAATATTTTCGAGGAAACCTTATTAAAATTTTCATACCTGATTAAACCAACATCATATTTCAATCTTTCTCTTTTCTTTCAGTGTTTACCGTCAGAAATTGAAGTGAAATACAAAATGGCTGAGTGTTACACAATGCTGAAGCAAGATAAAGATGCCATTGCTATTCTTGATGGGATTCCTTCCAGGCAGAGGACTCCAAAGGTGAATTCTGGCAGGTTTTTGTCACAGCCTCGTGGTCAGTGTATCTCTAGGGCAGAACATGTTATCTAGGTTTAGTGGCATTATGTCTTTTTCATTAGTGAAATATTGTTTGGTAGCATTTCCTAATTTTAAATTAGCTGATTTGGACCCTTTTCTCTAAAATAATACCATTTTTGTATTTTCTCTGTTAGAAAGAATTTAAAGAAAAAAAAAAGAAAGGAGTTAAATGTTTTGTGCATCTTTATTAACTTCTTGTATAGTTGGAGCAATGACAAATCTTTGAAAGGCTGGAGACTTTGGCAAGTAGAAGGTTTGCTAGTGCTCCATCTTTTAAAATCTTTTAATCCTTTTCAACAACAGTTTAGATAATGTTAAATATTTAGATCCCTTTGTGGTCTGCAGTGCCAAATCTGTGGAGTCTTTGCTTGCTGGCTCTGTTGCTCAGAAGGGCTTAAAAGATTAACACATCAGATCAGTCAACTGTGTTTCATGTTAAATTGTCCTAAAAGTGTACAGGCTTAAACTGCACTTAATGTCAGAGTGTTCTGACCAACTTGCAGAACAGAAAAAGAAGAAAAGATGAGGAAAGCAAACTTTTTGCCTATATAGGCCAGTAAATGGAAGTGCTGCAGCAGAAACCAGCTACTTGTGTTGTGAGGAGCTCAGATAATTTCTGTTCTTTGGTCAGTCATGGCTTCACTCAGAAGCTGAATGGAAACTCTCTGACTTGCTGAGCTAATTCAAACACTTCCATGGACACTTCCTGGAAGGGACTGATTAATGGATGTACAGATCCTTCTTGGCATCGTGTACTTGCCCATCTTTTGACTTCTTTGCTGCAGGATTTCAAGGTGCACAAAAGAATGTAGATTTTATTTCTGCGCTCAGAAAGAAGCCACAGTTTCCATTTTGTCCTATTTGGTACCTTGGAGTGTTCTCAGAAATGCAGGTTATGTTGTCTTCTGCCCAGAACAGAGGCAGGCAGGCTTGAAGACAGAGTTGTGACCTTTCTTAGTGCTTCTTTCTCCTGCCCACAGTGACTGTCCCCACCTTTCTGTTGTGTGCAGATCAATATGATGCTGGCAAATCTCTACAAGAAGGCAGGCCAGGAGCGCTCCTCGGTGACGAGCTACAAAGAGGTGCTGAGGCAGTGTCCCTTGGCCCTGGATGCCATCCTAGGTGGGTACCTGCACTCTGTCAGCACTGCAGTGTTCAGCCCTGTTAAAATTTTAATTACACTTCTGTAGCTGTCTTGATTTGCGTGTCATATCCACATTATGGAAATTGTAGCAAGCCCCGTAACCTGCTGTTTGTGCTTGTCAGGGGCTGGAGTTTCTGCTCCTCAGGCAGTTTGTATCAGCAGCAGTTTTGGGTGGCTGAGGCTGATGTGTGACCCCCTCTGAACAGGCTTGCTCTCGCTGTCGGTGAAGGGAGCAGAAGTGGCCTCCATGACCATCAACATAATCCAGAGCATTCCCAACTTGGACTGGCTCTCGGTGTGGATCAAGGCATACGCCTTTGTGCATACTGGAGACAACACCAGGGCAATAAACACCATTTGGTAAGAGCTGGCAGAGCGTGGTGCAATCAAATCATATATAAATTCTTATCTATAAAGATATTCAAAATGTCATTTATAAATAACATGCATTTATTTTCCCTTTAAGCTCTTTAGAGAAGAAGTCTTTGCTGAGGGATAATGTGGACTTGCTGGGGAGCTTAGCAGACCTGTACTTCAGAGCTGGAGATAATAAAAACTCTATCCTAAAATTTGAACAGGCACAAATGCTGGATCCTTACCTAATAAAAGGTGAGTAAATCCTGAGAGAAGGTTGACCTGAGGAGTAACAGCCACATTCAGTGAAATGTTGTATATTGTTTCCTCAGCTCTCAGTTCAGAATTGACATTCAGAAGCTGCATGTCTTGAGCCCTTCTAGGTAGTTGCACAGTTTAAAGTAGGTGTTTGTGGTTTTTGTGGCTTTTTTTTCTTGTGAATGAACTTTCTGTTTCTTGAGGATTGATCCTCCCAACGTGTCTCTTTAGGAATGGATGTTTATGGTTATTTATTGGCACGTGAGGGTCGGCTGGAGGATGTGGAGAACTTGGGCTGCCGGCTCTTCAACATTTCTGACCAACATGCAGAGCCCTGGGTAGTGTCTGGGTGAGTTTTCTTTCCTTTCTCACCTCAGCTCTGGGTTTGCTGAATGTGCTGGGTCACAGCTGACCCAGTGGGTTCAGCTTGTTGTGTTCAGAAGGTGCTTTTCTTCCCTGTCTGTTCTGTTCTTGGGTAACTTACATTAGCTCTCTGCAAATATCTATTGTGTTTTTTTCTCTATGTTAAATTTAGAGTTACAGACCTGTGCAATACCAGTAATATATTAAATATTAACAGTTTTAATATCTATATTAGGGTGTTTTAAATTTCTGAAGAAGTTTTTTTCTTACCTTCAAACACGAGAAGTTCAGAACCGCCGTGACTGCGCACAGGCAGCGCATGTTTACAATCCCTCTCCTTTTTCTGTAGGTGTCACAGTTTCTACAGCAAACGATACTCCCGTGCCTTGTACTTGGGAGCCAAAGCAATCCAGCTGAACAGCAACAGTGTCCAGGCCCTGCTGCTGAAGGGAGCTGCCCTGCGCAACATGGGCCGCGTGCAGGAGGCCATCATCCACTTCCGAGAGGCCATCAGGCTGGCGCCCTGCCGCCTCGACTGCTACGAGGGTGAGCCCTGGGCAGCTGCTCCCAGCTGCTCTCTGGGAGGGCTGCTGCCATGCTGATGGTGAGGCGAGGGGATGGGGAGCAGTTCTTTGCTGCTGTAAATAATTGTTACCCCAAGACCTGCGATTGATCGGGGAGGGATGTGAGAGAATGTGTGGGTTTGTAAGAATGATGTTCAGGAAGGGGTTTTCTTGGGTTTTGTGTTGTTTAATCTGGAGGTAAACAAACTTGGGTGTTTTGAGCAGCTCACTTTTGGATGGTGATGTTAACTGATGGTTAGTTCTGCTGGGAGCTTTGTTTTGTCGTATTTGTTTAAATATTTAAATCTGGCTGATCTCAACAGCAGCTCCATGTAGTGAAGAGTCCAGGTGAAGTGTTAATTCTCTCAGTAGTGTAATTGGACAAAAACATTAGATAAGGTTTACTTAGGGTTGGAGGTTTTTTCAGTGCCTGACCATTAATAAACATCAAGTCAATTATCTGTAGAATGAGTATGTTGACAAGCATAGATTCACTTTCTCAATTGCAATTTGTATTTGCTTATTGGAGTGTCAGCTGTTCAGCACCTGAGTGCTGCTAAGTGCAAATAATACTGAAGGGCTGAGTGCCTGTGGTGCTGACTCAATCCCTGAAGTGTTTCCATCTGACACCACCAGGTCTCATCGAGTGTTACCTGGCATCCAACAGCATCCGAGAAGCCATGGTGATGGCAAACAACGTGTACAAAACCCTGGGGGCAAACGCACAGACCCTCACCCTGCTGGCCACAGTCTGCCTGGAGGACCCAGTCACGCAGGAGAAGGCAAAAACATTGCTGGACAAAGCTCTCACACAAAGACCTGACTACATTAAAGCTGTGGTGAAGAAAGCAGAACTTCTCAGTAAGTTTCTTTTCCCCCTGTGTTGGTTTTTTTAAAGATACCCTTGTACATGGAGCCACATCCATGTGAAGGATGTGACAGTGATGATACAGTCCAGGGCTTTATCAGGTCTGTCCTGAAGGAAAAATCACAGGAATTAATTGCATCCAGCAGATGATATTAGACTTAGAGCAATTGCAAACAAAAATGTTTTGACTTCAGAGTAGATGTAATTGAATGTAACAGCTATTGCAACAAAAAGTCATTGTTCAGAGTTAATCTTGCAAGAAGTAGAGCCCTGCTCTGCTGACAGGTCTAGAGGGACAAATAGGAAGACCATGAACACTGTGACTTTTTATAGATTTGTCTCAGCTATTGATTTAAACAGTGGTTTTTCCTGTGAACAGGCAGAGAGCAGAAGTACGAGGATGGGATTGCCCTGCTGAGGAATGCCCTGGCCAACCAGAGTGACTGTGTCCTGCACCGCATCCTGGGCGACTTCCTGGTGGCTGTCAACGAGTACCAGGAGGCCATGGACCAGTACAGCATAGCCCTGAGGTAAAGCACACCCTGCCACTGCAGGGCCTTTGTGAGAGCCTGTCAGCTTCACTGAGTGAAAACATGAGCTACTGATTGATTAGGGTGAGAATCAGAGGTGGCTTTGTATCATTCTCCTTTAAAACAAGCAAAACCACACAAATGGCATCCTGCTCATGAATTGGTTGGTCTGAAGATTTCAAACTGAAAAGTGCAAAATGTAGGGACTGTATTAATGCTGAATATGTCACTAGGCTTGTGATTCCTTGACTAACAGAAGGATTAAGATATGGAATTATACATAGTTATTAATTATTTTATAGTCAGGCTTTAGGATTCATTCCTTTACACTAGAAGGTGCATATAAAAATGAGCTGTTTGATAAATTTAAAGAGTATGATTCAACTTAACATAACCTAAGTGCTATTTTAGGTTGTTACTTTTTAAAATATTCCCATGTTTTGATTGCAACATCTTCAATTTGCCTTAAACCCAGCACTTTATGTCCCCTGCAAACTTGCATAGCTTAAATGGGTCAGCTGGTTTTTGCCTGCATAGATTATATTTAGTCAGAGTCATTTAAATTTTTACTGCTTTCATGTTACTTTATAATTAGTACTGTTGGGAGAGGTGACCAAGTTTTCTGGAAGAGTGGGATGTTTAGATAAATGTGTTCTTGGGGATCAGAACTGTTTTATAAAGAGATTTAAGACTCACTGTTACAGCAGCTCAGGGGGAAGTTGCATCATCATCTGAAATAAGCTTCCTGATGATGTTAAACAGGAAGTGCAGACAACAGGATGAGATTGCATTGTTACTCTTTACACTGAGGCCACAAAGAGAAAAAAGTTTCAAGACAATGCTTTATTTTTCTTCCTTTCTTCAGTTTGGATCCAAATGACCAGAAGTCACTGGAAGGATTGCAGAAAATGGAAAAAGAGGAAAGTCCAACAGATGCCACGCAGGAAGAAGATGTGGATGACATGGAGGGAAGTGGAGAAGAGGGGGACTTGGAAGGCAGTGACAGTGAAGCAGCTCAGTGGGCAGATCAAGAGCAGTGGTTTGGGATGCAGTGAAAGCCTTCTGCTGCTTGTTTGGGCACTTGAACACACCACTAGGGCCACTCTTCTAGAAGAACAGAAACTGTTATTCTTTTTCAGTAACAAAGGATTTTTTTTTTGTTTTAATAGACTCTGAAACCAATTAAGAGTTCTGTGCATCTCAATACTGTGGAGATTCTTGATGCTTCTTATTTATTAAGTGTAAGGGACTAACTGCATCCGAGGTTATTTACAACTTCCATTTTGAAAAATTCCTGCTCAAACTAAAACCATCAGAATCTGAGGTGTGTAATGAGCCTTTTGTTTGTGATGAAAACAATGTCTGAGTTCTGTCCAGGCCAGAGTGTGCTTGGCCAGGTTGTAAATACAGTGGTTTGTACTCCTTTGTGGGAAAGGCCTTGCTCAGTTGTGTGCAGCCAGTTGAGTCTGGGGCAAGCTACTTGAGTGTGGCTGAAAGCAGCACTGTTCTTTTGCTGTTTGTTGAATTAATTTGTCTTTTTCTAGGGCATTACCTGTGCTGTCCAGGATAAATTTGGGACAATAGCAACTTGGACTCACTGGACACTTTTTGTAGCTGATTTCTCTGTGTACAGAATTGAGCCAGTGGTGGAGAATTAAAGTAATTTCTTCAGCCCTTACTAAACCCTGCATTCACTTAAAGCCTGTACATGAGCATTTATTTTAAAATGCAGTTTAGTTTTATTTCAGTATGTTCCTGGAAGGTTTTGCAGCAGTGACTCAAAGCACTTTACATTCTGTGTACAGCACTGACATTTAAATTGCTATAAAAAGAATTAATCCCTCTTTCCTTGCACTGCTGGAGAAATGTTAAATTATGCAAATACACATATTGTCCTGGTTTTTCCATGTTTATAGACTTCCTGGCTTTGTCAGGTAATTTTTAAATTCATGTCTTTTTCCCTCGTATTTTGAAACAAATTTGCTTCGTGTACAAATTTCCAAGTCAGCATTTCAAGGGTGAATTGCTTTGGGTAATCTAGAAACTGTTTCAGTTCTGTGGGCTTGATGTGTGGGAAGAGGAATTACTTATTTTTCTTGCAGTTCTGATTTCCTTAGTCTTTACCAAAATGTGGTTTTATAATCTTTATATCAAGAGCTTAATTCCTTTTGTATTTATTTTGTTACCACAGGTATGCTGGAACACACAGACTTTTTAGAAAGCTAAAAGATTAGTTTTGAGTGTCAGTTGGAGGAAAAATGGCTGTTTGTTACAGACACATGACATGGAAAAGAAGCTTCTCTGAAGCTTATCTGAAAGGCAGATAAGGGTAAAATATCCCTGATGTTGTATCAAAAATGCACAACAAAAGAGGCAGATTATTGTCTGTTTTGGAAATGTTCTGGTGTGTCATGGCTTACAGAGGAGGAGTCCAATAGTTCATCCATTTAAGCAAAGAAAACAGCTGCTTGTCTGTTCCCTCTGGAATTCTGTGGGCTTTAGAGTTTCCAAAATACCAAACTGAGTTATGGTTCCTTGGAGGTGCTGGGCAAGAGCAGCAAAGCAGAGCTGTCGTGGCACTTGGGTTGGCACAAGCTGCTCCTGCTCTTCAGTGAGCACATTCACCAAATGTGTAACATCTCAGGGAGAGCAAATATTTCATTAATGACTTTCTGGCACATGAGAGGCCTTGTCCTGCTCTTGTCTTTGCTGTTGCTGTGGGATGCAGTGAATGGATTTCAGCTCAAGTGGATTTCAGCTCATCACGTGTCTCGTGACAGAAAAAACGTGCAAGATATTCAAAGCATCTATTTTTATATAAAAAAGCTTTGCTTTCTCCTCACACTCAGCATTCAGTAGCTGAAAGCTGGGTAGCTGCATTAGCTTTCTAGTTGTATTCCAGACCTCTGCTGAGAATGAAAATTGAGTTTTGTTACTAAACTAAAGAGAGGATACCTTTAATTGATGAGGAGTAGATGAGATATGTGCTGTCTTTTTCAGCCATTTTATTCTAATGGTTCCTTTGAATAGGTCATTCATTTCGGGTGGAAACCACTGGCTTTGCACATTTCTCTGGAGTATTTACATGGAAGAGGAAACAGGAGAGCCACAGTTCTATTGAAACCATTCTGTTTGTAGATAATCTGATAATCTCTGCTTTTAGAACAGGCAGGAAACTAAAACTACTTCAGGATGAGTCCTTGGGTGCAGCTTGAGCAAACAAGTGTAGGCACAGCTCAGGACACCTGGAGATGGCTGTCCAAAGTGATTTGTATCCTCACAGCTTTGGTTTTCTGAGAACCTGGTTCCTTACTGGAAATGGGAAGTTGTGAGAGTGTGCAGATGAGGCCTGGTGAGTACCTGATGTGTTGGGCCTACGTAGCTGTGTGTGATCTTTGCACTGTGGCTGTGAACTTTGAGGTGCCATGCATGTTGAGGTTGTATGGAGGGATACATTTGGCCCTCACTTCAGAATTGTAGAGGGATTCTGCTTGGCTATTAATGAGCCTTCATTACTGCTTTAATTTTAGAATGTGATCTCTGCTTCTGCAGAGGTCTGGTACTCTCCAGTGCAGTTACAGGCATTTATTTCAGGGAATATAACAATTAGCCCTTAATAAGCAGCTGACCTGATTCCCTGCCTCAGTCACATGCTCTGCACCCGAGAAGAAAAGATCACAAAGCCAAGAGCTGAAGTTCAGGCTGTGTTAGATCAGTGATGGAAGTGAAACAGCTTGGACATGAGGCAGGAAATCTGTTGCCATTGCAGTTGTACTGTGGAGTGTTGGTGTTTGAGGTGCTGGGTGAGGGCAGAGTGCCCCTGTGTGCCTGAAATCCTTGAATTCAAACCACATATTTCATTACTAACTTTGCATTCGTTCCTACTTTGACAGGAAGTGATGGGAAGGGGACAGAATTTGTTCAAACTGTGCATAGACTTGGCTAAGGGCTAAAAGGCTGAATTTACAGAGTCTAAAAGCAGCACACATTGATGGTGTGGTTAGAAATTGCCTGAATAATGCATTTACTCCTGTTATGTGCTGATAGCACCTGCAATACTGGCAGTGTTTCTAGTTCTGAAGACTTCTACATCATGGGACTTCTGGAATTGTGAAGCAGAAATAAAGGAGGGACTGAGGACTGCTGACCAATATCAGTGTTCTCTGTTGAACTGAGGTGCTTCTTTTACTGCTGCTGCTGCTAACAGAGAGATTTTTGATTAACTAGGACTTCCCCCCCTCCTTCAGTAACTGTCTTCCTCATTAAGCCTCTTTGTGTGGTGATTCTTCCCTTCTTGCTTTTCAGGAGCTCAGTGATGTGGAAACTGATCCATGCAGGGCAGAAGCAGGATTTCTGATTCAGCAAACCTTATTCCCTCATTTAGATCTCAGTGGTAAGAAATCTGAAAGGCTGGGTCTGCCATTATCATTTCAAATTACACAAACATACCACAACCAAATATATTTAAAAAACCCAGATCTGCAGTCTCCATGGGTCTTAAATTCAGAGACCTTAGGAGAGCTTAAACTCAGTATAAACCTATGATTTCAAACTAAATAGTCTTAGTTAGTTAAAATGTGCTTTGGAAGCTGGAAAAGAGGAGGCAAGGATGTATATAAGACTAGGTGTTTGGGGAGGAAATTGATAATAAAATACAGTTATTTTTGTGCAAAGAGGGAAAAAATAAAATGTTCACCTGGGAAACTTCTGTGTAAATTTATGTATTAAATTGGCCAGTCCCTATCACTTGATGGAACAACAAAATAGAAAGAATAATCTCTGTTTTCACTCACTGGCTGGAGCTTGGCCTTTGCCTTGCAAAGTCTGGGGGGTGGGACTGGGTCCCCAGTGGATGTTTACTCTGGACAAGCCTCTCCCTTCCAAGAGCTTCCAGAGGGGCCAAGGATTTCATGAGTTTGGAGGTGAGATTCCTTTTCCTCACCTATCATCCCATCAAAACAGCAGTGTGGCAAAGAGGGTGATGGTTTGGGGTATGAGGTAAAATCCTGATAAATTGATGCCCAAAGTCTTCTCTGCACCTCCATGTGGGTAAACTGTTGGGATGAGATCTTTTAGAAAACCTCTTCAGCTGCTCAAAGCTTCTCTCATTTCTCACCCACTCTCCTGGGGGTGGATGTGGGCTCTAATCATACTCAAATTCACCTCGAGGTAAAAATAGGGGCATTCCTGCCCTCTGTATTTAGAGTTTAATGTAATATGTCCTTAATGCCTCATAACCTGAGCTGTGGGGAGTGGTTTCTCTGCTCTGAGCTGTCAGGGGGCTCATCCACGGGCTGCTTTAGAGCTGGGGGCTTGCAGGGAGAGGAGGAGGAGGAGGGGGAAGATGAAGCTGTTTATTTCAGCAACTCTTACCACATATTCTTGCACTGAGCACCTTGGCAACCCACTGAGCATCACGTTCTCCTCACATGGCTGAACTCCAGCTGGGGGACTCATTCTGCTTCAACTTGCAGATCATCCTTTAAAGAAATGTATAAGGTGTGAGTTGGCTCGGGAGCTGCTCAGCAGCCGAGGAATGCAGCCCGAGGAATGCAGCTCGCAGTGGCAGCAGCACGAGCTGGGTGCTCAATAACATCTTCCCATCAGGGCTGAGCTTTCCTTTTGGCAGCGTGCTGGGACACAGAAAAAGGGCAGGAGAGCAGCCGGGCTGGAGCGAGCTCTAGGGAACGCTCCCTTTTCCCAGGCAGGCTGAGGCTGGGAAAGGCCGGAGATGCTCGTGGGCTCTTCCCTCCCGTGCCCAGCTCAGGTGTCCTGAGAAGCGCTGAGCCCAGGGGCGGTGCTGGCAGTGCCCGGGCCGGCTCTAAGCCCGGCTCTAAGCCCCAGGAGGCTCCGGCAGCCCCGGAGGCTCGGCCCGCCCGGCACAGCGCTGCCAGAGCGGGAAGCAGCCGGCAGCAGCTCAGCCCGAAGCGTTAGCACACCTCCACCATCCTACAGAGCTGGGGGCGGTGCTGGCAGTGCCCGCGTGTGCCCGGGCCCGGCTCTAAGCCCGGCTGCGGGAGATCAGGAGGCTCCGGCAGCCCTGGAGGCTCGGCCCGCCCGGCACCGCGCTGCCAGAGCGGGAAGCAGCCGGCAGCAGCTCAGCCCGAAGCGTTAGCACACCTCCACCATCCTACAGAGCTGCTGGACCGAAGAATTCGACCCCTGTATTTTTAAACCTCACACTTGGTTTGAACACGCTGCGTTTGAAGGGTCTCAGATGTGTCACCTCATTTGGATAAGGCTGCTTGCCAGCAGGGTGCTGCTATCAGGAGCTGGAGCCTAAGAGGCATTACATTTAATGTAAAACACATTCCTAAGTTGTCTCTTATTCCAAACAAAATCTGGTGTTTGGGCTTCGGAGCAGAGCATTACAGGACACTTGGAAATTCCAGCTTTTACCCTGGGAGTGCTTTAGCCTTGCCCAGCAGCAGCCTCGTGACAGAACAGCCCCGGGTCTGGGGGAGGGAGTGAGCCCAAACTGCCAAGCACTGCCAGCAGGATGCTCCTGCTGTGCTTTGGAGCAAACACATTTGGCTCATCTTCCTTTTGCCTATGGAAAGGGAAGAGACCAGGAGCTACTTTAGGCTGGGGCAATTTAGAAAACAGAAAAGGACAAAAAATATAAAGATGTAGTTGGGAAAGAATTGTTTATTTTACGTTTCTCAGAGGGATTTTACAAACAATGGAGCATTTTAAAAAAACTGAGTGATAAAGTACTTGACAGTGTCCCTTAAACACACACACAAGCCCCTGGACAGAGGAAATCACACCAGCGAGGAGGTCAATACTGCTGAGGAGCAGCTGCATCTGCATAGTTCTAGGAGGAAAGATTGCAATGGTGTTGGTGCTAAAAGTGTCATCCTGGCATTAAAATAAGAGCGAGCTGCAGAGCCCGGAGGGACCTGCAGGAGACAAAGTGCATCAAATAACACGCCGAGCACGTCTTGTAGAATAAATTTATTTACCTGATACAAATGAAACTAGGTGTGATGCTCCTTTACTGTCAGCATGTCAATAGACAATTGATCTTATTTACAACTTCTAAAGGTCACACATGCAGCTGTGGGAACTGGCTACGTCGTTGTTGCTTTTTAGATAAATGCATCACGATATTTTGTATTGCACCAACATCTGTCTTACTGCCTTAGATTTAAATAAGTTACATTACAGTGCAAAAGAGGTTGATTTGCACGGATGATAAAAAAACCCAACGTTATGAAGTGGAGGCTTACGGTTTAACATTCATCTGTAATCGTTTCCATGGATTTATAAATAGGAGAGCATTGTACAGAAGCTGTTGGAGTAGGATGTTTGGATGATACAATACAGAGAGAGATCAGTCTACAACCCAAGGCATGCATTATCTGATATTGTACATTGTATAAACTGACATTTTACATACAGGAATATGGAAATCGGCTGACAGCTCCGCAATTCTTGTTCAAGGATAACCAAACTCTTCTCCATGCAGCACAGAAACCCAACTTCTCTGGAGAGAGTTCCCACTTGGTAAGCTATATTGCACGTTTGTACATCTGTATCATGAAGTCCTAATGGTACCACACATTTCTTCCACAGAGAACACAATGAGTTTTGTTTTGAAGGGAAAGCAAAGAATCTTTACACGATACATGCAGAAGTTTTGGTAGATGTGTTGCTAAAAACACATGCACGCAACAAAACAACCTTACATTTCTGCAAAATTGTTTAGGAAGCGATTACTCCAGTATTGCTGAAAAGGAAAGAAAGAAAAGGCATCAGTTAATGAAAGGATGAATGCTAAGTATCATTATACAAGCAAGACTAAGATCAACAGTGACAGAAGAAAGAATGTTAAGTTTGGTAACTGGCTGCTCTGTCATTGAAGGGACACTCTCAGGTTACTTTGTTCTTCCAGCTCAGAATCCTCTGGATTAAGGCTCACCTCCCTTGATTATCAGGAGAGCCAGCACTTCCTACTCAAGACTGCAGTGAAAAACAATTAAGACACATTTAATTAGCTTTTGCCTTTCTCTGCCTGACCAGTGGCAACAGACAATTCTCACTTCTTTGGAATTTTTACTTTCAAGTTCCATACTGCGCACTTGGTTTTTTTTCCAGTCGAGGCATTAGGGCAGGTTTGGCCCCAAAGTGACCTAACAATGTCCCTTTTCCAAGCAGGCAGCTTGTTCTGGGAAGCAGTAGGAAAGCTTTGAAGAAGTCATTAAGCTACACGGATTAATGTGTAGGCAAAGAGTAGAGTACAAGGTCCTAAAGCTCCTGCTGCACCTCACCCCTACCACAGCATAAGGGCAGCCTCGTGTCTGCAGAGACTGCTCTGAGTCCCTACAGCTCCAGGGAAGCTCTTCCAAACACTGCTTCAACACTAAAATTTGGGCTCTCCTGCTAAGATTTGAAAATGCATATTAATGCAATTAAGGATGTAATTAGCAGAGATTAGGGAAACAGTTAATGGTTAGAAGTGCAAAAAAGTAAACAAGACAGGTGCAAGAGACAGACGACTCCATTGTTTTACCTCCCTTCATCTCAGCAATTTCAGCCCCCTCGGGCTGTGTAGCAGCAGCTCTGGGCTCGAGCTGTACTCGGGCTGGCACTGCTGTACTGCATTCTATCAACAGATTAAAAACTCAGTTTGGTACCAGGAGCCTCCCCAGCAGCCTCTCTACCAACACACCCCTGGGAGCTCTTTGTCACACCGGCAGAAATGTTCTTCTGCAGCCTCTTTTGTGCTCATTTATTTGCAGTAACGTTTTGGGAAACCAAGTATGAACTATTTTTATTGCTTGGATGCCAGCAAGAAGGAGCAGCTCATTGTGCAGCTCAGCACTTTGGATTGCTCACACGTGAAAGCAGAGAGAGCCCAAGGCACTGCAAAGACAAAAGCTCCTGTCTAAAAATTCAATGCATGACTGCAGCTGCCTGAGCATCCTCCTTGCTACAGAACACAGGACTCAGGAGGAGCTGCTCTCGTTCCAAACCCCAGCGGGTTCCCAGCACAAGCCAATCTCCTTCCTGGTGTTCTCAGCATAAGGCAGCATCAATCCCACGATTGATCCTGGTCTTACACTCCCCTCTCACAGTAGAGAATAAGCAGTGATGTGTGAGGGCACCAAGGAATCCAGAAAACAGCAGAGATGAAAAAGCTTGGTGAGATGGGAGCAAAGAGAAACAAAAAATATGAAGTTATTTTGTAAGAATGGAGTGGGAGACCAAGCCTGGGGAATTCTGAGTTAGTCCTGCTTGAACAAGGGCTGCTCTTTGTGGGGCTAACATGGTTCAACAGGAGTTACCTTCTTCAACCCCAGCACTGGGGAGGCTGGAGAGGAAACATTTGGGACCAAACAAATGAGTTTGGACTTTGAGATGTTGGCAAATGAGTCTGTCCTGAAAAGTCCTCCCTTCCTGGCTTCTCCAGCTGAAAAGACTGAGGCTGAAAGATGACAGGATCTATACAACTAAGGATAAACACTTTAGTTCAGACACTTCCTGCAGAAATGACCAACTTTGCACTGCAGTTCTGTACTTTCTATGACAGAACAGCCCTCAGCTCCTCGGGCTCCTCCTGCAGCCCCCCAGCCTGCTCAGCTGCCAGGGCTGAGGCCCAGACCCAGCACTCCAGCTCCAGGAGCACCAGGGTGTGATTCCAGGGCAGGGTGCTTCTCTGCCCAGGGTAGGTCTGAACATTTGGCCAATCCCAACCAGCCAAGGGTGGGATTTACAGCTTGGAGAACAGAATCCTGAAAGCACAGCACAGCTGCCATCCAACCTGAGATCTGCAGCTGCAGGTCCTGGGGAACCCTGTGGCTTCATTGCTGCAGAGAACTTGGACAAGACTGGGAGGAACAGAAGAACAGGGCAGATGAAGATTGCTTGGGCTCTGTTTTAAAACCTGACTGTTCCTGGAAGCTCAGGAGCCTGTAGGGATGGATCCCAACATCTCCTTTGCCCACCACTCCTCCAGATTTCAAGGCAAAGTCCAAGGAACACAAGGCCCTACCCCAAGTGCCTCTGAGACAGTGGCATGAATGAGCTCTCAGATCTCTGTGGAAATCCATGACAAGCAGCAGGATTCATCTTCAACACTGACAGATCCAACAGAGAAGGTGCTGAATTCTGAATATTCTGAGTTCTACTTACTGACAGTCATTCTCCCCTTCAGCTTCTTAAGAGAGGCAAAAAGGGGGTGGTATGGCAGGATTATTTGGTATAGAAGACAGGAACAGGATTGTACAAGAAGCAGAATTATTCATGGTGGCAGCCAGACAGGTGGCTTCAAAAAGGCCACCACATGGTGCTCTGAGGTTCAGCAGAACCCCTGTTCAAGGATTCAGTGGCACTCCTGCCCTGGAAATGTCTGTCAATAACAGTGGGAGCACACAGAACTAAGCTGCTCATTTGTTTCCAGCAAATGACACACTGGTGCACACTTTGATCTCAAGGAATCCTACATCATAAGAACTATTATTTTTTGTTTCAAGGAACAGGGATGAGTCTCACGCTGCTCATTTGTTATTGATAGAGCTAAAGGCCAGTGAAGGCCAGTGGTTTTGTGGAATGCAAAACCTTACTTTGGCTCTTCCACACCAAAAAAGGGCATTTGAGGGGATTTCAATGCTCACAGTTTGGCAACACACCTGCTCCATCATCAGGTCAGCTCCTCTGAGCCACTTCAGCATCAACTCAAAGTCTCTATAAACAAAGTATCACAAAGCAGTGGAATTTCTGTGTTCTGAGGAGCACCTCCCCACTGGAGAGCTTAAACCTAGAGAATTATGTGTGCTCGCTGGATTCCAGCTGGCAGCAAGAGAACAGAGCCTGGAACTCTTCCCCTCCAAGAGGGATCACAAAGCTGTTTGAATTTGGTTACTAAAGCAGCCTGAGCCAGCACAAGATAACAGCAGCTGCTGCTCTACAGACACAGTGACCCCAGGGCAGGTTCCAAAGGCTGCCCTGTTAAGCTGAGACTGTTCTTTTGCCTTCTCAGATGGCAAATAACGAACAATGAGCTGGTTTTGCCAGGAGCAGCACCTGCACTGCAGGGACCAGGGAAGGTGCTCAGCTCAGAGGGGCAGCCCCTGTTTCAGAGCAGGGAAAAGCTTTGGAGTAAACCAGCACCTGACCACGAGTACCAGAGAGTTTTGGACACTAAACATTCACGGTAACAGCTGTCAGGGTCTTAAGTTTGAGATAGAATCAGAAAAATCTGTAACTTAAGACCAAAAGCTGTAAGACCTTGGGGCACTAAGGCTCCCAGGTGCTATAAAACAAGACCCTAAAATACACTAAACCAAAAGCAAGTGCTTTGCCTTTGGAATCAGTAATTTGAGCTTCAGACCACAAAACAAGAGTCTAAAGTGGTGATAATAATGTAGCACAGCAGAGTTTGACAAAACACAGCATGGGAATGAAGGAAATTACTATTTATTCTTCAACATGTATACAGCATATGCTATTTTACAGCAAGTCACCACTGGCAGGGTGAAATGGAAGAAAAATACTCACTTTAGTCGATGAAAGTTGGAAGGCATTGGAGAAAAACACCACAGTTAGGACTGTTAATGACTTACACATTGTTGATACAGGACTGAATTTGAAAACATGCTTTAACATTTACCGTAATAATGAAGGTGGTTAGTGCCACATTAAAATAAAAATAGTTCTATACAATATGTTCAATTTGGTCATGTGCTATTTACAGATTTTACAAAAAACACACACGAGCTTGTTACTTCAAGTCAGGCTAACAACAGGCCAGCAGAGTAACTCCATGTATACAGCTGAGCATTAGTGCCCTAAGTGTAGGAAATCCAATTCTAGCTATGCAGTGCATTTTTTTCAGGTCTCATTGCAAATTTTGATCTTAAAGGGGGAAAACATGTGTAAAAAAGGTATTAAACCCCAACTTAAACCCTCTTTTGAATTGAAACATATTGTGTGTGTTAAAAAGGCTTTAGATTTAAGGAGACAGAAGTAGCCCTCCCTATCCCTGCAAAATGGGCAACACTGGCAAAGTAAGGTCTGTTACAGTAAAATACAATAGACAAATAAATAATCCTTAAAAAAAAAACAACCCTATGTGTGTGGAGAGTATGGAAAAACCCCAGCAGGCTGCACCTGGAATGGTATTTTCTGCACGAGCAAGATCAGGCATACCTCATACAGAAAGTGGTGTAAACAAGGACAGTCAAGAACCGAGAGTGAGGGAAGAGGGACCGAGAAGAAATCCTGACCCAGGGAGCAGAAAGTTCTGCTTGTGAACAAAACCTGACTTTATGACAAATTAAGTTTGGATGATCATGCAGAAGACAAACAGTTACATGCTTTTTTAGTTTTAGACAACACACATTCATTCCCTAAAATCTGCTGCCAATTTAGTTTGATAGTGTCCGCTGGCTCAAAAAAAATTGACTTTTTTTTACATGATGATAGACTATTGAACAGAACACTGTACATGCTTTTCATCTACAAAAAAATATTTGCATAAAATAGTGTTAGTTCTCTGTACATGTCAATGGACACTTTAACTGTGTATAAAAGAGGAATATATTGCCCCCACTGAAGTCAGAAAAAGCAAAAAACCAAAATCTAGATTATGAAACCTCCATCACCGGCAAATATGTTCATGTGAAAATTCAGCAGAAATAGACAGTTGCTCTAAACAATAAAAAAATTAAGTTAAACTTTTTTGTTTTTTCTCCTTTGAATGTAAAACTCGTCACCATGTCAGTCAAGACCAGAACATATCACTAAAGTTAGTGTCTGTGCTGTACAGCCAGATAACCAGGGGCAGAGTAATGAACACAAAGGGCCAGGAAACTCCCTCGGTGCATGCTGACAGGGCACAGGGTTTGCTGGCAGGCCGCACACTATCATCTTTACCAGGTTCCAGGTAGTTACGGGCCACATATTTAAGTGTTTCATCCAGCAGAATGACAGGGAGGGAGATTTTCAACACCATCAGCCACTGTGTCACGTTCAGAGGTGTGATCTGGAAGATAATCTGAAAGAAAAGCCAGAGGTTACCAAGCTCCCCCTGCAGCCTGGCCTCGAGCCCCACCCAAGGTTTTGCTCTGTCTGAAGTTCAGGGGTGGGGGAAAGGCTGAGCACTTACTGGCAGTGGTTCCACATAAAGGATAAGGAAGTGGAGGGACATGGACAAGCAAATGGCCCCCACCAGCCAGATGTTCTCCCACGGGGGCATCCTCATCAGGGACTGGTTTTCTGACAGGCTGCAACAGAAACATGGCTCATGTGTGACTGACACCAGCAGGAAGCTCTGAGAACCACAAGGCAGCCTGGCACAGCACAGGGATCCCAGGCAGGAAGCAGCCCAGGACATGGTGTGGATGCTGCAACTTGAAACTGGCCTGGAAGGCAGCTGGGCACAGCAGTCACCATCAGCCTCGGCTCTGCTCTGCAAAGTCCCGAGTGCTCTGCCTGTTCCTGACCTGGTCTGTTCTCACTGTGACCCCAAAATCCTCTCCATGGGAGGGAAAGGGAAGTGTGGACACAGCAGCCTGAGAGAGCTGAGTCTACCAGGGCCCCAGGTGCACCCATTTCTCCTGGAGTTCACTGAGAGACTCACAGAGGGTCAAAAACTTCTTAATGCTGGCTCTTGATTCCATCTGCATTTAGGCTATGCTGGAGAAGAGGCTGAGATCCAGAGCAGCAGATGTAGAGCAGTATCTTTATGTAGGACTACCCCAGTGCACTTGTATTTCAAGTTTATTTGTTTTTAAATTAACTGACCTCTGAGCTATTTGAAGAAAAATACCCTTGACATTGTGCTATTTAGTGGTTTCCATTTATAATCTAATATTAATTGGCTAAACCCACACTCCCTTAGGGCAGGAAAAACTATTTTCCATATCTTCAGCATTCTTATTTTAGTTCTCCTTGATATCACTTTATACCAACATAGTAGGGATAATCTGATTGATTAAGCTTAGATTAAAAATAATGGAAAATATTTCAGTTGCTTGTGCTTAGTAAAATACCAGAATGAATTGGCAGACTTAAAAATACACCTTATGATAAGAGATCTCAAATGTTATCTAAGAGTCAGTTTGTTTGCACTACCAGGACTCAGAAGGGAAATGTGACTCACTCTTCATTAGCTGAGCTGCTCACCAAGGATCAAATTGCACAAAAAGCAGGATTTTGGATAAGCTGTGCAGGGCACATACGAACCTGTTGAGAGCATTGCACATCTCTATGGTGACAAGCACAGAGAGAGCCATTGTCATCGGGTACGGGGACTCAAACACCACACAGTCCACCCCATAGAAGTCTGGATTGTCCTCCTTGCACTGCAGAAAGTGGCTCTGGAACAGAACAGAGTCAACTCACTTCCACAGCTTGTTAACTTTTCAAATGTAAAACAGGCAGCCAGGAAAAAAGCAGAATTATAGAAAGGCAAGTTTTTACTGTGACTCCTAAAATTAATGATTACAAATTTTTGCCTGCTTTAGAAAAATCCTCTTTAGGCTTTCACTTACAAGACAACAATTTGTCCTTCAAATTGTTAGAAGCTCAGGTATCCCACCTCTGAGCTCTGCTATCAAGACTAATTAATCATGATCAAGTTTTACAGGAACAAGTCTGAAAATGTTTAATTATACAAATTCCCGTAACCTACCAGCTTTGTACAGTCATTTCAAGTATGAAAGCAGCAGGAACCTCCCCTCTCCCCCCAAAGACATTAAACTGAGCAAATACCAGCTGGTAAAAGGAAACTTTGGGACCACCATCAGCAGCAATAAACCACCAAGCAGCAGCACCCACTGTGGCAGCACCAACGTAACCTGCAAGAAAACAAAGAGCTTTCCTCAGCGCTGGGAGCTGTGTGCAAGACAAGACCTCACTTGCCACACTTGAACTTCTCAAGGCCTCAAGACTTCCAGTACTGAAAAAAAGCAAGCTGTAATTCATGTCTTAGTTTGTTTAAGGGGAAAAAAGCCATTGGTACTTACAGCCAATAGCCAGGTAACGGAAGAAGAGCCACCCACTGATGAGGGGCTCCTTGGGGTTGCGCGGTGGCTTGTTCATGATGTCCAGGTCAGGAGGGTTGAAGCCCAGGGCAGTGGCAGGCAAACCATCTGTCACAAGGTTCACCCACAGCAGCTGAACAGGAATCAGAGCTTCAGGAAAACCCAGGGCAGCAGTCAAGAAGATACTACAAAGAAATCCACCAGTTACAAGCTTATTCTTGTGCATATCAGAAATGTTTAAGCCTAAACCTGCAGCAGCACTTCTGTTCTCTCTTACCCACTGAAGATCACAAGCTGAATATTCACAATCAGAAAACTCAACACATACCCAAGAGCAAAGACTAACCACTGGCATGTAAGCTTTGAAGCACTGTCTTCTGATAACTTCAAAAACTGAAGACTTGACTTTAGGGTTGTTTTCTCTCCACTCTACTTGTCTGTATAGCTAAATATATACATACACATGGATAAAGGCTTCAAACCACTTTCTAAAAGACATTTTGGCTCAAATAACCAACCTTAATTTCCCTAGATTACTCCTATTCCCTGCAGAAGTTTATTGAGCCTGTAACTTTCATGGCCCCAAGCCTGTGTGAATAAATAGAACAGAAATAGGGGCTGCAGCAAGAGCCATGTGAAGGGCAGCCTTAAAGCTGACAAGAAACAAGGCAAAGACAATTGCTGTGCTTCATCCCACTCTGGGAAAGGTCTGCTTTGATGTAAGGACTGTGAGGAGATCAATATTTACATTTTGTCACCAGCAATGCATTCTGTGGTGCTGGGTCACCACTGCTGCTCCCAGAGGAACACAAGACATGTTCCTGGAACCTGGGGTTAAACAAACAGCTAAGCTATGCCTGGGACTGTGTTATCTGAAATTCCACATCTTGTACTGTTTGATTAAGGTTTTGGTTTTCCTTCTCTAGAGAATTATTCCAATGATAGAAATAACTGGAAAGCATTACCTACTGAGCTAGAATATTCTAAATAATACAATGTGCAACTTTTGTGGCAAGCTGCAATTCTTCACTGAAGGCCAGAAACATGCAACTTCCACAGAGATCCACTGCCTGGAGAACCTCCTCCTCTGCTTTTAGTGAGAAATACTGGAAGACTCCATCATCACTACTCCAGCTCAAAGAAAAAATAAATTTAAACCTACCAAACAACTTCCCCAACATTGGAGGAGATCAGGTATCGGATGAACTGTTTCATGTTGTTGTAAATTGCACGTCCTTCTTCCACAGCAGCCACAATCGTGGAGAAATTGTCATCTGCTAAAACCATTTCAGAAGCAGTTTTGGCCACTGCAGTACCAGAACCCATGGCAATTCCAATTTCTGCTTTCTTCAGTGCAGGGGCATCATTGACACCATCACCAGTCTAAAAGGAGAATTCAGGGTTGGAAATGAATCAGTAATTCAAGTGGGTGTTAACATACAGATCCAGAAGAGAATTTTGCACTGGCTGTGGTTTTGGATCCTCAAAACTCACTAAATGCAGGGAAACATGGAAGCAAGTGTTTTCCAGAAAGGGGAATTACTCAGAGAAGGCCTAATTAGGGTTTAAACTTCATTTGCCTTTCTAACCAAGTACCCATCACTCACCATGGCTGTGATCTCATCGAAAGACTGAAGGAACTCCACGATTTTGGATTTGTGGGAAGGCTCCACCCGGGCAAAGCAGCGGGCATGGTGACAGGCATCCCTCTGGGCAGCCAGGGACAGCTCATCAAACTCCCTGCCCGTGAAGGCTTTGGTGGACACGTCCTCATCCTCCACGAAGATCCCGATGCGGCGGCAGATGGCCACGGCCGTGCCCTTGTTGTCACCAGTGATCATGATGACTCTGATGCCAGCCTGTCTGCACAGCTTTATGGATGAGGCCACCTCAATCCTCGGGGGATCCAGCATTCCCACGCAGCCCACAAATGTCAGGTTGGTCTGAAAGGAGATACAGTGAGTTTTAGTGCAAGATCCTGCAGATTTTCTCCTCTGGTAGCAGTGAAATAATTGTTGTCCCTGCGTGTTACATCTGTGTTGCGACATTTGGGATAACTCCTTGTCCTGCCTTACCAAATTTTGCTTCAAATGCACTTATTTGAAGTTAAAACGTGTTCTACTTGCCAGCCTTGCAAATTCAACCTGCAAGCATTGGGTCTTTCATTTTCAGCATCAGTGCCAGGAAGAGAGAAAGCACAAACCAAAAACTCATGCAACTGTTATTACTTTCCTCCTAAATAGCAGATACAGATTTCATTGGAAAATTACAGAGCAGCTAAGATGATAATCATGGACTGAGCCCTTGCAGCTGACAGCACAGAGGCAGGGAAGTGAACCTGACTCCCAGAGAGGTATGTTCCATCACAAAATCCCCACAATGGTCTTGCAGTTGAGCAATGCCAAACTGAAAAACCATAAAAGCTGAAACCACAATGCAATTTTTGGACTGTTCAACTGATTTCTTCTTTTGCTTTTAGCCAAAAAAAGCTACCTGCCATCAACAATTTCTTCTAAAACACAAAGTCTCTTCTTAGACTGAGCATTCCCTCCGTGCAAGTGGGGAACTGTTGAGTCTGACATCTAAAAATACCCAGAAAGAAAATTCTCAGATGTAACTTCCTCGAGGAATAATCAAACAGAAGAAGCCACCATTCTCCAGTTTGGGAGAGGAAAAAGTGCTACTGATCTTACCTCATAGTTAATGAAATTTGAGGAGTCCTCCAGATTCATTTCCTCTTTTTTGGGAGGATTGTCATGGGTTGCCAGAGCCAAGCAACGCAGTGTGTCTCTGCCAGTTCCCCATTCTCTAATGACAGACATTATTTTCTGCTTAATTCCCGAGGTCAGAGGTATTTTGGCATTCCCAACACGGACATGTGTACATCTGTCAATCACACCTTCAGGAGCACCCTGCAGAGGCAAAAAGAAGTAATTTAGCTTAATAAATCCCTTTCCATTACAGTATTTGTTTAAATTACCAAATCCTTCCTCCCACTCCAAGCTCAGTTAGTCGCACCATAATTTTTAAGTATTTAAAATACTTTGCAGCCATTCCATCACCCTCTCTCCAGTGAGGGACTGACCTTAACAAACATCTTGCTCATGGACGTGCGGCTCGGTTTGTTCGGCGTACAATAGACAGACATGGACTTCCTGTCTCTGGAGAATTCCAGAGTGAATTCCTTCTTCATCAGTTGTTTTATCACCTTGTAAAAGCAAAAAGCATGAACTGCATTTAGGTGATACACAGTTCAGAGCTGTGTGCCAGCAGTGGCAGCAGAGGAGGACTCACCGAGTTGCAGGCGTTGGCGCGTTCGATTCTGGACAGTCCCTTCAGGTCTGTGTCAAACACGTTCATTTTCTCCACCAGACACGTCAGCGCCGTCTCTGTGGCTTCACCAACCTTCTCATAAACTCCCTTAGCCTTGAGTTAACACAAAGCAGACAAAAGCACAGGGGTTTAAACCTCACCTGGAACCTACCAGACAAGAGCACAAGTATCACAAAGCAGGGGGGAAGCTTTACAGGATTTCATGTGGCTCATGAAACAAGTAAAGCTATTTTAAAAGAGCAGCTTTGAGGAGTTTGATTTGTAGGAATTTGAAGCCTTTACCCTCAAGAGCAGCAGAAAGAGATGTCAGTATTTTATCATTAAGCATTTAAGACATTTTGAGACTTGGTAGCAACCATAAGGCAGTGAGGCAAAGCAAGAAGCAGCACCAGGAGATCTCCAAATTACAGATTACACTTGCTGCTGGATTTAGTTCTCAGTACTCAACAAACAAGTATTTGTCAGAATTAATACTTCAGAGGGCCTAAATACTCTCCCCCCCTGACTAGAAGGGGATTTACCACTGAAAGGTATTACACAGACAGATGAGAACACTTATCCTCATGCCCACACTCTCCTCTGTCCCAGGATATGAACTTACTTCGTTGTAATCCAAAGAGGAATCATTGCAGAGTGCACAGATCGTTGCAAGTTCCACAAGACCATCATACTGGCTACATTTAATGAGTTTGTCATCTTTATGCCTTTCCAGAGGAAGAAAAGAGGGAGACTGAAGTTAATTATTTAGTATTAGCATCTCATGTTTTCTTCATCCTCTTTACTGCATTTCCATTTGGCACAATGCTCATTAGTTATGGACTTGGAACTACAGAAGTTGTTGGGAAGAGCAGGGTTGATAAAGGAGAGCTCTGAAGTTTGGATCAGAATCATGAATGGAACGAGAAGATCACTGAGGACATCAGTGAGTGACAAAACCTCACGTCCCCCAGTGCAGTGTCACAGCAGGCTGCAGAAGGGCTCACTGTGAGCACAGGAAGGCACTGCCTGGCCATGTGCAGGGCTTGAGGGGAGATCCAAGCAGGACAGGGATATTGCAGGACACCTGAGGAGTTCAGCTTCCTTCCTGCTGCACGGTCTGCAGCTTTACTGCAGTGCATGAAGTGCATGCACTGGGCAGGCATTAAAGCAGATTCTCCTCTTTAATTTCCTAACAATTCATTTGTATTATATATGAGCCTCCTAAAGCCATGAAAAGTGAAGTCATTTCACAAGACTAACTCCACTAGAAAATAAATGCTCTTTTCTAGTAGTGGAACACCCTCAATAATCAATATCTCAAGGCTTCAGAGAGAGGGAAGGTACATCTTCCTGAAGGAAAGCACCATTCTGACATCCCAACTAAGAAGCAACTTGTCTGCTTTCACACTTGAAACAGTGAATTGATTCCTTTTCTGGAACATTCCCAGACTTCTACAGCAAGCACAAGAGAACCAAGACAGTTTTCAATACTGTTATTTTCCCCTAGCTAAATTACCAAGACTGAGCTAATATAGAACATCTTTTATTAAAGCTCTGAAGGAGGGGGGAAAAAAGGTCTGATGGTGGAAAGATGTGGATCATGACTCCAAGAATTCACAACACAGATGATGACATGTCCCATTATGTAAGCTTTTGTTCACTTGTGGTACTGCAAACAAACTCCAGCATTGTGTAACAGCATGAGAACAAAAAGAATCTTAAGGAAACAAGTATGTTTTTAATGTTTCATCTGCCATACAATCCTACAGCCACAGGCTGTGGCTTTAAAGTCCAGCTCTCAGGCTGTCACCTCATCCATCCCATCCAAAACTTTGTTTTCACCTGCTCTGAACTCAAAGAACACAAGTTTATTGGAATATTCATAGCTTGTTATACCAGGGTGTGTTTTTTACAGCCCCTGTTTTTGTGTTCCTTATCAACAGTTTCTGAAGAACAAATCCAGAGCCTAAGGTGCTGGGATCAGTTATGGATAAAGGATTTTTTTTTCCTTACAGCTTCAGGTTTTTCAAGATGAACTAATCTGAAGGTCAGATGCAATCTGCAGCTTTTGCTGCAGTTCTTAATTATTGTTGGGTTTGTGCTCTCAGTTTGCTGTAAGACTGAGTGTGCTGAGACATGGCAAAACTACTCCAAACTTTGACAATCTCCCAATATCCCTGGAAAACAAATCAGTATGAAATTTGGGAGGTTTTTAGAAGAAATACTTGTGATTTTATATTCTGAATGAATAGGGGAAAGTTTGGTATGATACATTTTAACAGTAAGTGAAGAATTACTGATTTTGTGCAAGAACATTAATGGCTATGGAATGGAAAATGGAATAGGCTGTGGAAGCCAACAGTGTCTGAAGTAGCAAGTAAGACCTGTCAGAAATGGTTCATCTCTGGAGCAGGTCCTGCTCTGGGGCAGTGCAATGCATTAAAACTGCCTCTGAACCCCCAAACTCCATTTTCAGTGACAGCTTGCAATCCAAGGTGAAGTCAGTCACCTTAATTAAAATCCCTCCAAAGCCACTGCTTTAAAAGCTGTCCATAAATGCAGAAATAAACCAGCCCTAAGGGCTGCAGTTGAGCTGAGTTTCCCTGGGCTCCAGTGAGAGCCTTTCTGAGGCAATTTCCCTCTCTCAGAATCCTTTGTGTCCCCTAATGAAGTGAGTTGCACACACTTGTTCACATTCCCTCAACTTCAGCAAGTGAAAACAGCACATTAACAAACACTGCTGTGTGTCTCATTATCCCCCACATCTGTCACCACACTCTATTTTATTCTTTTGTTTATCTGCAGCTCCTCTGAGCCCAGATAAAGTGCAATAGCTGGGACTTTTGCAAGGTCTGGAGTCACCTTGTCTGAGCAAATGCTGCCTCCTGAAATGAAAGCATAAGCTTTTGACAGCAATTAGCTTTGAAAGAAAAAGAGAACTGGGGAATTAAGATTTCCAGCTGCTGGGAACACCAGGGTCTTAACTGCTATGGAAATTAAACAGAGATAATCATTATTGAGATGGGCAAGATTGCAGGAGTCAGAGGCACACGAGTGAAACTGCACAAGGCTGAGATGTTTACAATAACTGAAATTAAATTCTACATCATCCACAGCAGAGTTCTACTCTGCACAAGTAAAACTGAACTGATAAAGTTATAAAACACATGGAGGTGTAAAAGGAGCTGCAGCAACCCAGTAAAAAGAGGCTTTTCTTCAAGAAGCAGAGTCCTAAAAATTCCTGAAGTTTCCAGGATGGTTCCAGGATGAACCACTCGCCTCACCAGTAGAGACTTGCAGCTGATAAAGTAAACCAAACCTCATTCCTTTCCTAAAGGACTGGCTTTAACAGCAGCTCAAATAGCAAAGGCTGGGACAAACACACACCAACAGATGCACCAATAAACCACTGAGGGCCAGGGACAGGAATTTACAGTCAATTTAAGAGCTAACCCCAACACATTCAGAAGATGCCTCAGAAAAAAACAACTTCCCCATTCTCTGAGGCAGGCAAATTGGGAACACTGAGCTCACAAATGCTCACCCTCTTCAGATTTACCCAGTTTTTACATCAGAAAAGTAAATCTCACTTAAAAGCACTGAGATAGCTAATATCAGTCCTGGAAGATTTCAATAAAATAAATCCTCTCTACCCCTTACTCATGTTTAGATTACAATGGGAACACTGCAATACTGGAGACATTTTTATGTTTTATGAAGGTTTACTTTTCTACAATTTATCTTTGTTTTCCTGTTTATTACTTCCCCCCAGCCCTGCAGTGTGCATTCTCACTGGCTGACCTTTCCCTTACTAACAATCACCAGTATTACATGCATCCCTTTTCTAGACTAAAGGAACAGTGAAAGCATGAACAGACCAATCAAATCTTTAACTTGAACACTTACACTTCTCCCATGGGAGCATATGTTGAACCAGTTACAGTAAATTCATTCAGAGAGCAGCTGTCTCCTTCTATTCTGTCCAGGATAAACATCTGAAATTAGAGAGTTAGAAGTGTTACTACCTTTGAACAATAATTAAAGCAAGAGATTTAAACAGGCCTTGGGCAAGCAGGTACAAGAGGCAAGTTCAGTCTGAATAAACAAACCAGACAAGACCTGATTCTGTGCACTTGGATCCCACATATGTTTGAACAGCCCCATACACTGAAGCACAAAGCACAGGGAACAGCCCTTCTGCTACAGAGCACTTTGGAAAACAGAGCTGCAAACCACAGAGCTGTGCACACTTCAGCTGGGAAGAGCATTCACACACCACCTGACAACCCTCACTAGACCAAGCTCTTCCTAAGCTTCACACCTGTGAATTAATTCTCATGTGACACAAATCATGAATTAATGCTCTGCTCTGGAATAGTCAAACACTGCTCATTGGACACTGTCATCTTGGACACTGACAATTTCTCTCAAAATCAAAATAAAAGCCTGTACAAATAGGAGAAGCTGAGATCTAAGAGGTCAGGTTTTAGCAAGAGGCAGACTATGCCCAGTTTCTCTTAATACCAGCCTTAAATGAAAGTGTTTCCTGTCCTGGTTTCCAGTTACAAGTCACTTTACCACATGGGACACTGGGGCTTTAAACCAATCAGCCAACTCCAGTGCTCTTCTAGCACTGGTGAAATGGTATTTTCAAATTCAGACACTAATCTGAAGGATGCAGTTGTACCTCTAAGAGATCTGCAACTCAGTCCTTCCTTGGTTTCCTTTCTAGGAGAGCTGCAGGCAGAATCACATCTGAGAGGATGGAGATAAAAACCACAGTGCCTGGAGCTGCCTTGCTCTCATGGCTTGCTGGAGCAGCACTGGAGAAGATAATTTCTCACTACTGCTGGTGGATCCTAATGGAACTCCTGATCCACTGGTGAGCACAGGCCATTTTGTCACATCACATTTTAGCCATGTCCTCCTCTCCCCTCATTGTGTGCCCTCCATTTTGGACAAGCATCCTCACAAAACACAGCCCAATAAAATAAAGTCATTGGCACAGGTATTAGAATTTTGCTACATTTTTGCAAACTTCAATTCATGTTCTTTTGCAGCCCTTGGAGGTTAGGAACCAAGTTGTGCTGGACAAGATCTAAAACATTTAGCCCTCTAAATAAGGAGTAAAGCATTTTGAGCTTTTAAATAAACACAACTTAAATGATGAGTTAACCAGGGAAGCCTCCTGCTTTTGGCATCTGCAGGATGAAAAAATCCCTGCAAAGACTAGGGCAGTTATGCAACTCTACTGCAAGTAACCTCCTCTGGAATACTGATGAGCAGCTGCTTTGTGTCTCTTAGGTATAAATACTACGATACTTAAGGAAGTAGAACAAGTCAACCACCAATTAGGAAGAAAAAGCCATCAATCACATGAGAACAAAGTGCTCAGGGCTTACAAACTTTCAGCACTGGTGTGCAGAGCCCAACATGCACACGTTTGGAATTCTAACCCAATGTAATGAGGCTGTGGACATTGCATGCTGGAGTTGCTGTGCCACTGAACACCTAAAGTTATTAAACAGAAGAATTCAGTGTTTTCTCCATTAAATCCCTACACAGAAGAGCAAACTGGAAATTGAACATGCATTATGTTAAGGACCAGCCATCAAAGTCCCAAATTAGCCAACACTGACAGAGTATTGAGGGGAAGGGAGGAGAGGCACAGAACTCATGCTAACCTAAAAATACACCAACATTGAAGATGACCCTGGCAATGCTGGTGACAGGGTCAACTACACCTCAAGCTGCCACATTAGTCACTGCTGCACACTGAAAACACTGCAGTGATCCCCATCAGACCAGCAAAGCCACTGAAGGCAAGACAACCAAATAAAGGTGGAACCACTCAAGAGTAAAAACACCTTTGACTACCAAAGTTACTGCAGTAAATCTCCTTTTCTCATAGTAGGTTTCTCCACCATTGCTGTCTTTCTCAATTGAAGAGGCAAGTGTTTGACACTTGCACACGGCCTGTTCTACAGTGTGACTTTCTAAGAAAAGGCATAAATCACACCAAAGAATTGCCAGTAACCTGAAAGGCTCACAGGCAAGTCAATGAAAGCTGCTTACAAACAACCCTCTCCTCCCTGAGTGTGGGTACAGCTATTTTTGGCTGTGACTAAATAAGGAAAAAGACAAAAGCCTTCAAGATACACAGTGAAAAACTGCATTCAAAGTGGAGGCTTATCTTAGGAAAACAGAGCAGGATTTTGGTGATAGGAGAACCGAAAGAGCCGGGCTCAGGAGAATCTGAGCAGTGCTGCCTCCTGAGCGGGGCTGAGGGGAGCAGGAGAGCCACGGGACGTACCCTGCACACGGACATCTGGTTGGTGGTGAGCGTCCCCGTCTTGTCGGAGCAGATCACCGAGGTGCAGCCCAGGGTCTCCACGGAGGGCAGGCTCCTCACGATGGCGTTCTTCTTGGCCATGCGGCGCGTGCCCAGCGCCAGGCAGGTGGTGATGACAGCGGGCAGGCCCTCGGGGATGGCGGCCACGGCCAGCGCCACGGCGATCTTGAAGTAGTAGATGGCGCCGCGGATCCAGGAGCCGCCGTGCACGGGGTCGTTGAAGTGGCCGATGTTGATGATCCACACGGCGATGCAGATCAGGGAGATCACCTTGGACAGCTGCTCCCCGAACTCGTCCAGCTTCTGCTGCAGGGGGGTTCTCTCCTGCTCCGTCGCCACCATCTCGTCGCGGATTTTCCCGATTTCGGTGTTCACCCCCGTGGCAATGACCACCCCCATGGCCTTTCCTGCAGCAATGTTTGTACCCTGAGGTAAAGGAGGAGCAGGGAAAGCTTGGAGTTAATTTACAAACAGGTTCTGGGGGCGAGTTTCTTTTGTTTGGTTTTAATTTAACAAAAAAACCCAAAACAAAAAAAAACCACCACAAAAACCCCTCAAACCAAACCACCTCATGCAAGTTCAGACTGTGCTTCAGCCAGGATATGGAGAAGGGTGAAGAGGAAGAGGATGACACTGCCTCAGTCTGTAAGGGAACGCTCCAAGTCTGACTTTCTGTCCAGAACAGGCTCAAAACAAGTCAGTATTGATCCCTCACAAGCACCACAGGCAAACCCAGCTGCTGAGCAAGCACTATGTGTTTCAACTGGAATACTGAATGTGTTTCACCTTTCTTTTTTAATCTGGGCTCTATTTTGTCAGATTTAATGTTATTTGCTACGAGTAATAGATGTGTTCTCTGGGGGTCTCTGTGTGAACATATTTAACGTGGAAAGGAAAAGTAAACTTAAGCTGCCTGCCAGCAAAAAGTTACTTTGCTATCTGAAAGATATTTAACCCTTCCTTCAAATAAATTTGAATGGATTTCTTCATTCCTATACAGAAAGCCAGTTGTCAATTTTAGCTACTCAACACCACAATCTGTGTGGGCCCTTATCACACTGAAGAACTATTACTTTAGAAATTACTGCAGAAACACTAAAATGTGTGTGCTCCACCCTCCAAGACTTCCTTCTGAAGGACAAAAAGAATTTCCTCATATAGACTGGTTTCACATCCAGCATCTTCCCCTGAGGACAGCTTTTATTAAAAGTTAATTTAGTTCAATGGGTATGGAGACACACAGAGATATGTACAGAGAACATAGCAAAGTCATGCAGTTTTTGGGGGAAGACCTGAAGTTTTGCACATTTTTTGTCAGCTTCAGTGTTATGTTATAAATGTTTTGAAAACCTCAAAGTAATTTACTTACAGAAAAGAGCATGTTCTTCTTGTCTTGGTTTACAGCACGAGGATCAGGCACAGGGTCTGTGTGCTTAATAACAGACACAGATTCACCTGAAATAAAGATGATAATCTTAGAAGAGATTTTGTATCTGGACTCCTGAGGGAATCAAAAAGTTACAATCTTCAGCTCTGAAATTTTTAGGAAGTCAGAATTCTTTCCTCAGATGACCTTAATTTAATTGTTTAAGTGAAACAGGAAATACTTCAGTCTGCCAAGAAAACCAAATGTCTGGCTTTTAGCAAAAATTCGGTAGCAGTTTCTGCAAGCATGTCACACAGGTACAGGAAGGCTCCTTTTCTTTAAGAGCAGGTGTGCACTGCTACAGCAGGTTTCACAAGGTGGTGCTCTCAGCTTCAGTCACTGAGTTACACACTTTGAGCAAGCTCAAGAGAGCCAAAGCTTCCTCCCTTTAAAAGGATTTTGTAGAGCAGCATCTCAGACCTCAGTCCTATTTTATCTGACAGGAGACTTAAGCATCAACTTGGCTGAAAACAGCAAGTTTTAAAGGCTTCCATTAAAACAAGAATTCTGCTCCTTAAATAAAGGCAAGGAGCCATAGTCTCTTTTTACAGAATTCTGATGGGATATTTCTGCTTATTCCAGCAGCTTTACAGGCATGGAGTGCATCCATTTTCCTATGCTATATACATAAGTAAAGCTTGATCAGCCTTGTGCTATTCAGGATCTGTGGTGAGAAATTCTGGAGCCTGTTTCAAGACAAATTCAAGGATAAAAAATAGGCTTCCTATGAACACTTTACTGTTTTAAAATTCAGAGCTAGTTGACAATAATTTATGCTACCAAAACAGGCAGACAGATCTCCATGTTCCAGCTGAAAGAAAACTGTTGTAGCATGCTTGGTTGATTCCCAGCTTCTTTCCTATATTCAGAAGTGCTGCTACTTTGTTTTGTTTTCAACAAATCTGAAAAGGGCTCTAAAAATAGCTCCTGCATTTGAGGGCTGGTATCAGAAAACACACGAATGTGTGTGCACAGAATTTGAGCAAATAAGGCTCGAGTGCACTGAGTCTTTAGTGGCAGCAGCTTAAAAGCTGCCAACATTGCAAAAGTTGTTGTCTGCTGCTGCAGAAGACATTTAGTAAGATTTACATACTTTAATACTGGAGTGGTGACATGATGTTCAAACCTAGAAGACTCCGTGAACTAGAAGAGAAATCCATTTTAAAAAAAAAAAGAGAATTAATTTCCCACAAATTCCTTGGGCCTGTTGGGGAAGGGGAAGGCCAAAAAAGCATTACAAGACTCAGTAAGAATGTGCATCCCACTAAAGGGAAAACAATGGCAGTGATGAAGCAACACATTCAGCCACTCCAGAAGTTACCAGATCAGAAATTTACTGCACTTGAATGCAGAGAACTTCAATAGCTGCAGGCTTGTTTCTAATGGATCACTGCAAATAAATGGTGAAAAGGCACTTTCAATTATGCACATAATTACATAAAAGTCACAGCAACTGTACCTGTGAGAATTGACTGGTCTACCCTTAGAGTTGTAGATTTGATAGAAGTAATTCTTATATCAGCAGGAACCTTGTCTCCAACTACAAAGAAATGACAAGACAAAGTCAGGATTTTGGTGTTTGAGGGATGACTGACCAAGTGTCCCTTCCTTCCATCAGCCAGAAAAATGACTTTCCGGTGACTGCACAGATCTGAGATCACCAGCAGCTTATTGCTGCTTCTGTGACTTGCAATATTCCCATTTTCTGAGTATCCAATACACCTTGGCAATTGAGACTTGCCCCTACCTAACCTCCAAGAAAGGAGCTGTAAATCACTGGATTGTTTTTCTAACCACATGGCCACTTGAAAGCAAAGGGAACACATTCTCAAGAGCAAGATATCAATTTCAGAAGACATATTTATAAACAATCAAAACCCGTAGCTAAGGTGAATCAAGTTCCCTTTTCAGAACAACTGGTCCTCTGCAGTCTTTTAGTTGTTTTCTCTATGCCCAAAGTGAGTCCTCTGCTCTCCAAAAATCACATTAGCCACATTTATTTATCTAGAAAACTAGAAGAAGTTGTATTTTCCTTTTCTTTGGCACCAATTGTGAGAATAACGTGCTTCTGCAAATATGCTCTTGTAATGTTACACTTTGAATTCTGCCAGATGTTTCAGAGTTGGAAGTTAACCTCAGATCACACAGTAGCTTTATTTTCCAGTAACGCTGCTCTATTAAATAACCACAATTCACATCCCAGTTACAATTTTCACAGATCTCTGTTGTGTTTATCTTGTCATGCACATTTCTACTTTGCAAAAGAGAATACTGAAGGAAAAAAAATAAACAATCCATAAAAAACATTCACTAACAAGTGCTTGAGACACCAAGGCAGCAGATGATGAAAGTTAACACCACACTCCAAAAAATGGCAGTGATAAATCCAGTTGTCAGTTGAGCTCCAGCATCCCTAACATCTCAACATTAATTCTTCTCCCTTCCTACTTCCTCTCACCCAGCTTTTCCTAGTTTTTAAGAAAAAAGCTAAAGCTCTACCATTTTGTGCCTACCGCAAATAAATGGCTTCATGCAAATCAACTTGCTAAAGCATATTAATGAGGCACATTTCTGATTCACATGAAGGGGTTCTACATTCTGCATGTCAATATTGCTAATTAACACATGATTGAACACTCCTAATGTAATTTAACACTGCAAGCATTCAAGTGTCAGCTATATTATTATAAAATAATGCAAAGAAATAAAGAAGGGTGAATAACTAACTCAAGACAGCTGATCTTTTCAGTAGGTGGAATCTGTGTCCCTGCAGTGAAATTAAAATAAGCTGCAATTCCTGCAGGAACTGCTTATGCAATCAGCAGCAACAATGCACATTAAGAAATAATATCATGAAAAGCTCCACAGTGGTGTCACAGCCTTGGCTCATCCAACCCTGGAGTGCAAAACTGGGAACAAAACCCTGAAGAGGAGAATGAAGTCCTACTTCAAACGTTAGGAAAACTTGCCCCACGTGACTTCCTGTAAATTCAGAGTAACTCCAACCACTAAAACCAGCAGAATATTGTAGAGTTTTGTCTGTAGAGTCTGATGTGTGTTTTTGTGAGCATGTCTGTATGAAGGGACAAAAAAGCAGCCACAAATGTGTCATTATACCATGTGAATACTAATTTAAGCCACAATGCCCTTGAGCAGCAAGAGAAAATAGCCTTAGACACACGGTGACCTAGGCCAAAAAAGGCAAAACGATTCCATTGCTGTGCTGGTGCCTGAGCAGGGTTATTTGCAGACACAGAAGCAGCTGCTGGGCAGAGAGGGCTGGACAGGCCAAGCCCTGTGTGCTGAGAGCTCTGGCAACCTGCACAAGCATCCTCAGAGCAGGGCAGAACTGCAGCCACCGCCACTGGCAGCACTGCTGCAGATGCACAACACAAGAAAGATGTTCAAAAAACAATCTTCAAACTGCCAAGCAACTGGACAGAACATATGGCAAAGTTCACAAGTGATTTTCTGACCTACTTCTGAGCTGCTCCAAGTTGTTCAAACTCAATATTCACAAGACTTAAAATACTTGGAGAGACCCCTCTAACAGACTGTTGATATTCAACATCACTATTTCCATGAAAACTACTACTGCTGTTATCAATTGCCTGAATCACCAGAACTGAAGTGTTAAATTTATTATGACAGGGCAGCTTTATAAATTTATCTCAACGATTTAAGGTAAGACACATTATTCACTCACCCTCTGACTGGGAAGGCTGTGGTAAAATACTCAAGGCATTTCCAATAGGCAGGAAAGCTGCATGTCAGGGTCAATTACAGAGACATTTTAAACAGCTCTTTGCAAAATAACAAATATGAGACTAAGTCATTTGTAGTCTTGAATATCCTTTCAAGAGCACAACTGAAACTGAATATAAATAGGAAGTCATCCTATGACAGAGAGGAACCACAGGACGTTTTCAGTGAGCAGTGTACTACAGATCTCATCTACAAAGAGAAGGCTTTTTTAATATATACTTTAAAACAGGAAAAAAATGGGAGGTTGCTGCTGTTTTTTGGAAGGTTTTTAAAAATTAATACAATTCAGTCCACAGAACCAGTGGAAGTAATACCCAAGGCTTGAAAGAAATGAGAAAGTGATTACGTGTTTGTGTAGCTCAGCACAGAGCTGCTACAGTAAATGATATAATTCCATAGTCTGACATCTGAAATAAAAAGTCAGTTGCAGAAATATTTTCATCCATTATTTCAACCCAAGTTTTTAATCCTAAATAGTCCCTTGATTTCTACAACAGCTCTGAAGAAATAAAATAAGCTGCTTTCAAAACTGCCCAGGTACATGCTCTGAAACATAATGTAGCCAAATACAAAACTACTGATTAAAACAGCCCCACCAGCTCAGGACTGACTGCTGCTTGCAGGAGGGAGAGAAGGGTTTGGTTTGAACCACTGCAGCTTTACCCACAGAATTTTAGAATTTTAATACAGAGCTTCAGCACACAATAAATGAGTCTGTGTAAAAACAACCTGGTCATGCCAGGGGGTTAAAAAAGATAAATATCCATTTTATTTAACTGTGCATGAGTCTGCACTGAAACAGACGATTTACAATTTCTGCTCCTTGGTAGAAACTGGAGCAGTACTTTGTTGCAATAGGAATTTCAAGTTTATGTCAATTGGTTTTTCACTGTAAACAGGGATAATTTAGTACTTCCAGACACTGGGTTCTTCAGCCACCTAACCAGCAATGCTCCCTTCCAAAATTCCCACTGGTGGCACCCAACACTGCAGCCTTCTCAAGCTCCCAGCCCTTTTGCTCCTGCCCCCAGAGCTGTGGCAGTGTTATGGATCCAGTTCCTTCCATATGAACAATCACTGACAGATATTTGATTTTTGCACAGTCCAACCCTGCTTCTCACAGACCTGTCCCAGTTTGACTTCAAGTACAGAATGTTTTATGAAGCAACCTGAGTCCCAATTTTACCCTTGGCACTGACCAAGTCCTACAGTGAAATGATCATTACCTGGGTGTTTCAGGCAAAGGCAGATCAGTATTTCAGCACTGATATCAGATTCAATACTTTACCAGTTTCCAGCATAGCACTAAAATTAAATATTTCATTGCAGAATTCTGGCAGACAATGGTTTGAGACAGTCCCTGGGAGACCTCTACAGCCAAAATACAATATTAATTTTGCAGGCTATGGCAGTCTGTGCTTTCAGCAGCCCAGGAAGATGGGCAGCAGTGATGGGACACATTCTGTGAACAATGAAGGTGGAGGGAAATAACTATTAAAGCTGAGTGGATTTCAGTATTTTTAGTTACTTCTGGGTACTAAAAAAAGAACCTTAGACTACAACAGGACCATACTCATCTTTCAAGTCTCAAATTATCAGACCACATCTCAATACAGTCTATTGAGATGCATATTCCAGATTTTCTAATCAAAACTGCTGGTAGCAGTGGGCTCAGGAAGCAACATCAACTGTACCCCAAAAGCCACTATGCTACAGAACAGCCCTCAGAACAAAACTGAGGCTTGAAATGTGTACTTTGAACACCAACACCAGCTCTGTTAACTCTGACCCCTCACACCCTGGAGACCTGCTCAGGTTTACAGGCAGGGACACCATAAAAAGCTTTGCTTCTTTTTTATGTCCATGTGTTACAAGAACAATTCCTCTTCTTTGCAAAGAAAGTGATCTGTTTGCAGCAAGTCCCTCTTTGTGATCAGAGCAAATGGAAGCAATTCCTCCTGTAGATAGCAGAGAGCTGTTCACATACAACATGTACCTCACACTTTATTTATGTTTATCATTAACCAAAGGCAGCGTCACCCTGGATCTGCTATCAGCACACTGGGGTTGGAACTGGACTTTACTGTAATAAAGATTATCAGTACAGCTCCAATCATTCTATAGTTGAACAGTTTTTGAACACAAACAGTTCTTACAACTGAGTAAAAGCACCCCCAAATT
Source organism: Passer montanus (assembly GCF_014805655.1). NCBI lineage: Eukaryota > Metazoa > Chordata > Aves > Passeriformes > Passeridae > Passer > Passer montanus. The sequence continues at coordinate 6,106,542 of NW_024370263.1, read as the reverse complement.
GCCAAAACCCACCAAATTTTAAGAATTGAAACGAACAGATTTAAAATAAGGGATGCTCCACACTTCAATCACAGAACTGAGGATTTTCTGAGTGTTGAATTGAGTATTGCTGGGGACAGTAACATCTAAAGCTCACACCTGAACAGAATGGTTTGCTTTTATTTAGAGGTAGAGCTGCTCCAGAATAAAAACTGGTTTTTGTATTAAACTTGCTTAAGGACAAGCTCAGCTCCTCTTTCCCCCTTGTACAAACTCATCTTCCCACTGTGCTTGATTTCCAAACCAACACTGGTTTTTGTATTAAACTTGCTTAAGACAAGCTCAGCTCCTCTTTCCCCCTCGTACAAACTCATCTTCCCACTGTGCTTGATTTCCTCAGACCATCAGAAACACAATTTTTCTTCTGTAGTAACAGCTTTTAAGTGTTTAACACTTCCTGAACAGGCCATAATAAAATGGTACCAAAAATCAGAAGCTCTACAAAACAGGAACATAATTGAGCACATCTACACTTTCACACAAGGCCAAGAATGTCAAAGTGTCAAAATTAGAAGAGAGATTATGAACCAAATTTTAAGTCTGAGTTTCCACTCCAAACCAGGAAGGTAAAATTTATTTTCCATCGAGACAGATACACAGCAAAGGTCCAGGAGTTGTAACCATAGCAGTAAAACAGCACTTGCTTTTAACAACAAGGAGACAGAAAAATACATTTAAATTCATTTTTTGCATCAGACAACGTGCATGAAACAGCCTCAATCATCCACCTTCTACATTCTGGGTAAACAGAAAATATCCCCAGAGCTTACTGTGGAGTGTATGCAAGGTGTAAGTATCCTAACCCAGGAACTGTTCAAGGTAGAGATTAAGAAAAATTTAAACAACACATACATAATGTTTTCTTTTAAAGGAAAGCCAAAAGGAGAGGAAAAGCTTTGCTTGCTGGGAGCAAAGTATTTCCAGGTAAAAACCAAGGTTGAGAAAAATGGAGATATTGTGTTAAACAGTACCTAAGACTCAAATTTTTCTTAAACTTGTTTCTTTTCATTCTCTAAAAACAGACTTGTCACTCTCTCTGAAGAGGGCACCAGAACATTGGATAAGATGTGCTGATGGACAGGGACCCTGCTTCTAAGTCTGCACTCATTTCTAAACCACATTTGTCTAGTTTTAGCTTTTAATTAGTGGATCTATTTATACCACTGCCTACTAGATGGAAAACTCTTGTGATCAGCCTATAAAAATATCTAATAGAAAGAACAGACTGGTAAGTTAAGCTTCAACTTAAGCCAGGTCAGGTAGAGAACAACAACTTCTGCACACCAAAGCTGAAGCCGTTTCCAAGTTATGCTGCATTTGGGTAAGAGAAGAACCAAAAGTCAGAATTCTGGAAAGTGCAGCAAAGTTTCAAGTGCAAGTTTTCCTTAGCCTTAAAAAAAAACAACCAAAAAAACTCACAAAAAAGAGCTTCCTTTGCCAGGGTAATACAGGAGAAACTGAACATTACCTTCATATCCCAAGCTTTCTGTTCAGTACTATTTGTCCTTATAATAAAACCCACTCAGTATCAGCTCTGTCAGAGTACAGAATATCAGCTATGTTCTCAATTTTCAAGCAACTAAACCAGAATCAGTTTTGCTATTTTTACCGAAGAGTTTGGTAGCTCTGAAGGAAAATGCTACAAGAACTGGGATAAAAATTGGAAATGTGTTTTGCAATATTTCCAATGTGTGTTAAAAGTGACACAAGTTTAGGCTGTGCCCTGAGCTGAACCTCACACAACTCCAGACTCCAGTGAAGTATGGAATGGACTTTGGACTGTGTCTGGTTATCCCCAAGCTGCCTCTGATGTGCTGGCCAAAATGTTCACTGAAGCTCACAGATTTATGCACTACTTGTACATGTATTTATTAACCACTGATCTTACTTTCCTCTCTTTTCTGGTTCAAAAGTAGTACTTCAGGAAAAAAAAAAAGCAAAATATGTGCTTTAAAACCCAGACCCAACATTTTGCACCTGGCAAGGAAACACCCACAATATTTGCAGTAATTTTTTCTCCACCAAGAGAAGCTCTCAGCTGTTTGCTTCAGGACAGCCTCCAGCAGGTCTCTGTTCTGGGCTTAAGCCTCCCTCCATCCTTTTCTTTATCTTTTCCAATCTCAGTACTTTCCCAGAAAAAGTAAATCTGCATCTCTAGCAGTGAGTCTGAAAATCCCAGATGTTCTGGAATATGACCTGCAAAATCCATGTTTTCAGTTGTACCACCAGGGAGAACCTGGAGCTCTTCACAACCACTTGGGAGTGACACAATTCGCATCAAGAATCTTCCTTCCTGACCTTCTTCAGCCCAAAATTCATCTTTATTTTATTATAAGGCACCCAAGAATCCTGAAGTGCTCTGAGGTTGGAACTAAAAGCCTTGCAGTAGTTCTTGCCTACTCTGTGCCAGGTATAAAGCAAAGTTTTCTGGAATATACACTAATTTAATTAAGCAACAGCTTCTGGCAACTCTGTTTATATTTTTAACATGCTGAGTACTTACAGAGACAGTACCAGATGACAAGAACCATCCTTCAGAAATTCAGGGAAAAGAGGAACTACTGTGGCTGCGCTTTGGTCAGTTACTGACTGCAACTATTGAACTTTCATTTATTAAATTACAGAAACTCAGACACAGTATCTGCTCCAGAAATTTTAGACAGGAAAATAGAGTGGAAGTGAACAAAGGTCATTTCTGCTCCCAAATGTGCTTCTATTAAAAGAATACATGATTTACAACCAGTTTATCCCAATTATTCAGGCTAACTTCATACAAACCTGTAAGAAGTAGGGCCATGCTATTCTAAATTTCTCTTTAAAATGTCACTTTAACCCAGCAGACAAAAAACTTAACTAAATCAAAGTGTATCTAATCTATGAAGATAGCCCCTGGTTACAGATTTAGAGTGTACCCTGCAATTAACTCCAGCTTCTACAACAACATGATAATCCATTTAAAGGCAGGCAAACTGAAAAGCCATGTGAGGACAGCATCTGGCTGTCTGTCACTCCATCAATTCTGGGAAAGACTGCAGCTCAGTAACCACCACACACTACAGCTCTGAGAACCATGCCCACCACAGGTCTGCAAGCAAATTTAAGGCACACTTCCCAAACCTGTGACCCCAACATCCCTAAGAGCTCCTGCTCATTGTACAATACCTTTCCACCACCTCTGCTGAAAGTGAACATGGAGGAAAGTCCTTGTAACAACATGCAGTAAAGAAATAAATATCTGCATGTATCAATAGCAACCTAACAATCCCAACAATGAAGTTATCTCTGTGTCAGACCCACACACAGCTATTTCAAATTAGCAAAGCTGTTACAGCATTAAATACAACTATTTTGCAAGGGATGACTTGTAGAAATTTGTTCACTTTTAGTTATCAGCACAGGGGAGAAACCAATCACCTGGCTGTTCATGCCACTGGGCTGGAAGAGATTTGCCTGGACACACGAATGTCACTGGCACTTGGCCAGGAATTCCAGAGGCAGATATGTATCCAGCATGAAGGGCTCTGTCACTTCCCTACATGGCCATCTTTTTGCAAAGCACATGTCAAAGGCCATCGCAGCCCTCCTGCACTTGAGGCACAGGCATGCACAGAGTCTCTCTCACCTCCAGGTCTTGACACCAGTGCTGGGACATGATGCATTTAGTGGCTCTTCTCTGTTTGCTCTGTGGCTTTTCTCAGTTTGATTATAATTAAAACTCATCGTTGTCTAGCTACAAGAATTTATTGTTTCAGTGCCAGAAGTTGTGTTACACTAAAGCACTGATTTCTTTAAACATTCACATGACTTATAATCAACTGCAGCTTCAAGTGAAGGTAATTTAAGTGTATTGTTTGATGCACAAATTGAAGTGAGTATTTTACCCAGAAAAGCTTCTACAATCCATCTACAAGCCAAACCACCTATGTTAAAGGACAGTCATAAAACTTGGATATTTTTTGGGTTTCTACATGAGCATACTGGCTTAAGCTTGTCCTTATCTTAAAAAAAAAAAAGAATTCTACATATTCTGGGCTATCAGTCATTGTTCTACAAGTAGATTTTAATAATGCAATAGTAACCCTATGATAAAGGGGACACTATGCTGGTTAAAGGCAGCCTGGTGGTACAGGCACATTGGTTATTCCCAGCTCGTTTTTCTCCTTCAGACACAGGCCTTTTAAACAGAGTAATTGATTTTATTGGTACTGACAATATACAGCAGGTAAGTAAAAGCCCACACATCCCCCAGGTGTTCTCATACAGAATAAAGGCAAAGCTAAATTTGAAGATGAAAACACAATCTGCACCTCTTTTGAAATGGCAGTGAATCAAGGAGAAAGTGCTCTGTGCTCTGTATACATGCCAGAGCATCAAAATCCAGCATTTCTCCTCAGTGATACCCCAAACCAGTGCAAAACACACAGTCATCAACTCCCAATTCTACCAGCTCTGCTTTGAAGTCCCAAAAAACACAACCCGAGCGTATTCCCAGGATGAAAACTCCTTCCAAAACCACCATTCCATTGCTGACATTTAAAAACAGGATAAGGATTTGGCCCAGCCATCCCCTGCAGTCTGTAATTGATACAGTTCTGTTTGCCTCAAAAGGACAGGCCAAGCACAGCAGAGCAGGGCAGTGAGGCAGAGCACAGTCACTGACAGGGCATCACAGTGCACCCTTCACTGCACTATCACCACTTTGGCTTTGGACTTGTAGCTGAATTGCCCTGTGCACAAAAAGGGGCTTGAGACAGGGCTCAGCCAACGTTAAAGTTCCTCAAGGAATGAAAGCTGGGCAGGCAGCCAACAGCAACTTCATTCTGAGTGCACACTCTCTTTGCCTGCTAATTAAAACAGGAGGATAGTCAAGTTTAAGGGTATATATTTATCTCCTCTTGAGACAGCTACCACCTCTGAAATCAAAGTGACACGAGTGCAAAGTAAGTTGGATGTACACCCTGCATTGCTCCCAAAGGAAAAAATCACTCAGTTAACAGTCGATAATGACCTACAAAATGTGAACATGCAACAGTCCTGACACTCAGCAAGAGCCACCTAGTTTTATCTGGGAAGGAACAGTCAAGCCCAGTTCAGAGAAGAAGTTACTATGGCATCATCACCAAAACGATGGAGTTTTAGCTAGAAGTATGTAACCCTTCTATTTTTGCACTCCTTCCAGACAAAGAAAGCTTCTAGAGCAAAACTAAGATATTACAAAGCTCTAGGCAAAAGTCCAGGCTTTTAAGACTGGCACTTCTAACGCTTACCCAGGAGAAACAGGGAGCTGTACTCTGCATAGCCCATGTATTTGAGATCTATACAGCAAACTGTCAGAAGGAGCAATAAAGAATTGTGAAAGATGAGAAAACAGTGAAGTCACGTGCCAGTCACACTTGCTGAGAGGACAGAAGACATTTGTGAACAGAAGTTCAAAGGCACTGCTACTACAAGTCTAAGAGCTGGAGAAACACATTCAGATGAAATAACAGACTGTGACCAAAAAAATCTCTACACTCCCAAACCTAAGGAAACTGCAGACATTTCAACACCAGGAGCAGTATCTATTCTGTGAAAAGACAAGCTTTAAGACACTCTGAAACCAGACACTAGAAAACAAAATTTTAAATTTGTGACAAGTGTTAAAACCACAACTCCAATTAAGATGCCTTAGTTTCCGACCTACCAATTAAACTAAGTGGCAATTTGAAAAACAATCCCCTCCTTACACACGCACATTTAAGGTAATTACAGATGAACAGGAGCAAGATTGTTCTAAAGTGAAGCATATATTTAGGAGTGTTAGAAAACTCCCCCCCAGGGCCTCAAATCATTAAGACAAAGCCCCACAACAATTTTACATTAATATGCTAATGCGTGCATGCACCACATCAGTGGCTCTTACCTGCCACTTCCACGATGTCACCTGGGACAATGTCTCTTGCTTTAATCCTCTGGACACTTTTTCTGTCCTGTCGATACACTTTGCCCATCTCTGGTTCATATTCCTTAAGAGCTTCAATAGCATTTTCAGCATTTCTTTCCTAAAAGACAGCAAAAATGTGTAATTTTGAAAGCCTTCAAGGAAAAGAAGCCTGTCATATCCGATTTTCCAAAAGCATTATCATATGAATGCTACCAACTCTGCTCAGCTATATTTCTCCATACAGAACATTTTGTGTCCCCTCCCCTCAGGAGGTTGCTGACTGGGAATCATTAGAGTGTAATTCAGGTGTTTGTGGGCCTTTAGAACACAGAAATTGTTTATTTCAATGCTGCAGCATTTTCCATCAAGAATATTCACTGTGTTGTTGCAGGGAGGCCACACAGAGTTCCATGTCACATACGGATGCTTTTTGACATTAAAAAAGCACTAATCAGAATTAAGATTCATGGATGTAGGTGCTGGCTGTACCTTGGCTGGAGCAGCTTACACTCAGCCTCGATTGAACCAGCACGACTGAATTTTATTTTCTGACACAAATCAAGGATCAAGTTATGATGAAGCCAACTTACTATCAACTTTATTTCAGCAAATCAAGTCATGCTGAAGTGAAATGAAAGCATACAGTATAAACTTCTCCAGAATCTCCAAACAATTTACAAACTCAGATGAATCCCCCTGCAGGAAAACCTTCTGATTTCCACTAACACATCAGCTTTCCTGTCTCAGCTGCAGCCCTCACTGAGCTCTAGCAGAGATTGCTATCAGCAGTGTGATGCCACCTGGATAAAGAACAACTGCAGAAACCAGCAGCTTATCAGGGCTCCTTCTCCAGCTCTTGGAGAAAGAACTTATTTTCCATTTCCCTGCCTATTGAAAAGAACAAACGTCATTTAGCCCTGATAATTATAGATAATGGTAGAGTGCACAGAGCTTATAGAACATCTGCCCTTCAAATATACATCAGCCTTTCCAGATAATGAAAAATTCCTCCTTGCATGTCAAAGCAGAAACAAAACCATCAGAAATTCAAAAGCTGAGGAACTCACTAGTTCCTTGTAACAGTGCAGCTGAAAATGACTGCTACCAAAACTACCTAAAGGAACTAACATTTACATGGCACAGCTCAGGGTCTGGCAGGGCAGATACCAGCACAGAGCCACAAAACTGCAAGCAATACCAGCCCCATATTCCACCAGGTGAATTAATTCTGCTCCTCAGCACTAGAACACCAGCACTGTTTTTCTAATAACTATGAATCACTGTGAGACAAAACCATCAAGCCCCACAAAAGGAAGGCTACTTCAACAGAACTTTTTCTTCAAAATGGAGAAATAAAAACTCAGCATGAATTTTGGCCAGGTGGCCAAGAAGGACAGTGGCACATGGCTTGGAGCAGAAGCAGTGCAGCCAGTAAGATCAGAGCACAGGGGTAGGCACTGCTGAGGCACCTCCAGCTCAGTTTTGGGCATCTCATGACAATCATGACAAATCATGGAGGGGCTGGAGCATGACCAGGGAAGGAAACAGAGCTGGGGAAGGGTCTGGAGCACCAGGAGCACCAGAGGGAGCTGTGGGGAACTCAGTCTGGAGAAAAGGAGGCTCAGGGGGGACCCTGTCACTCTCTAGAAAAGGAACAGAACAAGAACAAACATCCAAGTTGCAGCAGAAATTTAGAATGGGTATTAGCAGCAATTTCTTCACAGAAATGGCTGTCAAGAACCCAAACAGGCTGCTCAGGAAGGTGGATGAATCACCATGCCTGCAGGTATCTAAAATGTACATGTGGCCCTCAGGGACATGGTTTGGTGGTGGCCTTGGCAGTGTTGGGTTAACAGTGTGACTTGATCGTAAAGATCTTTTCCACCCTCAACAATGCCATGATTCAGCTCATTAGCCAGCTCACAGTGCTAGACTGAATCTTTTTACTGCAGTTTGCCTGAAGTTCTGGTAGCCAGACAAGCCTGCAGGCCCTGGAGCAGTGGCAGGTGCTCCTGGGGAAAGGTGCACGTGAGAGGAAAGGCTGAGCTGTGACTCAGGGCTCACATCTGGTACCTGTAGGAACAGATACTCTTATGGGTGGAGACTGTACTGTGGCTGATTTTCCATGCCCATTAGAACAAGGGAATGAGTCACTTCATCTGGGCAGGCAGCAACTCTTTCACAACGAAGTTCCATGCATATAGAAATATACACAGAGATATACTTTGCTTATTATGACATCAGAAAAAAAATCTGATTATTTCCTACTACAGGGAAACTGCACAAGAAAAATCCTCAAACTATACAGACAGTTTTAGCTTCCATTTCATGCTTAAAATTAGTACCTGCAGAACTGCAACTCACGAGTTTCTAGTTAAACATTAACTCTTGCACAATTACTTTATGAAGACCTGAATATAAAATGTCATTTAAGGGGGCAGTGCTGTCACCCCTTGACCAACATTATTTCTTCCCTGCACACCTGCTAGAGCAGGGTGGCTCCTGCTAAAAACTGAATTTTGAGGATCAGTTTTCAGCCAGCTCACCTGGGACAGCACAAAGCAGAGCACAGGAATGGGCACAATGCCACTAAGGCCACTTCTTCCAGCAGGCAGGTTCCTCTCTAATATGTTGTCACCTAGTAACAGGACTCCTCCTCTTAATTTTTGTTACTTTGGCCAGTTTGATATTTTTTAAAGCATGAAGCCTCATGCACTAAGACAGCAAGTCATTATGTCAGGCTAGCACTCTCACTTAGGAAAAAAACCCAACAAAACAAACCAATCATACAAAGCACTTACCATAAAAATCCTAGAACATCTTTTACATGCAGGGAAAACCCTCTAACAGAACATCCACTGTCTAAAGTGATGAAATTAGCAAAGTGAAGTGATATGAACATTTTTGTTTTGGCATCTCACAAAGTGTGATTTTATGTTATGATACTACTGTCTATATGATTTATAAAAAGGCATCAAATTAATGTCACAGCTGACAGTGTAGGAAAAGTTTTATAGTATTTAGATGTTTTCATCAGAAACTTGTGCCTTTTGACAGGCATGCAGTCTTTGGATGTACACTTAACAGGTGACTGAACAGGGAGAATTAATACTGCATTAATAATTTACTAACACACAACAGTTGTCTCAAGAGGAAACAGAAAAGAAACAAGATTTCAAGTGCTCCATCCTTTGTTCCTTAGTCAGGAAGCAAACCACACCAACTGTTCTTAGCTTTGCAAGGCCTGATTTACTGCCTGAATTCAGGGTTTTATCCTGGCCTGTCTCGTCCATGTGTTCAGCAGTGTGTGGCCAAACACACTGATGGGCATTTTGCCTTTCTGGCAACACTTCTGAAGCTTTCATTTTACCTTTAAGTCAACACTTTCTGTTGAGAAGCTTTATGGTTTGCTGACTCTCAGGAATCCCAAGTTAGCAACACATCCTACTTGCTTTGTAAGAACACCCAACCCTACAGGGTACAGCACTTCCTCTTAAACCATAAAACCCCAAAACATTTGTGATTTGATGCTGTAAAGTGTCTGCATACCTGCCACACTCCCACAATTGCATTGGCTACTAATATAAGTAAGATTACAAAAGGCTCTACAAATGCTGTGATTGTTTCTTCACCTTCTTCAAACCAGGCCAGGACCTGCAAGAGAAACACAGAGATTTAAATTCCTGATTTACACAGACACCTTGCAAACTTTATGCCTGCTAAGTTTCAACTGCTCAGACTTCACCAGTTTTGGATACCCCTCAATCTACCAAGTTTGCAGTTTTATAATTCATTAATGAGTTGGCAAAATGCAATGGAAAAGGAGGAAAAGAATCTTTACTAAAGCAGTACAAAGTTCATTTCAGAGGCTGCTCTTCTTTTAAAGGAGTAAGCTATTTATCTGGGAAACAATTGCTACTGTTGCTTCTGAAGGGAAAGGAGAAGTTGTGACAACAGTTATGACAATGAAAAAAAATTATTTAATTACTGTATAAAATAGGACATGGATTAGTTTGACTACTTAAAACACTAAAACCTTGCCAGAATCTGAATTTTAAGCAATTTAATTGCCCTTTACCAGTAACTCAGCCATACAAATGGAAACAGCTTTACAAGTTTTCAGTGAGTAGATACAAAAAAAAAAAACCAATCATATTTTCATTTAAATACAAATAGTGTCATATTGAAGCATCTAAACGAATGGTAGAGTTATATCTGAAGCTGGATTGTAACCAAGTAGCTGATAAAACTCAAAATTGGATTTTAAAAGATAAATCAAACTTGAGGACTTGCATAAAAGGCTCCACATGGATTTCATTTTAATTCATTTGTTTTAAAAGTGCACTCCAGTGTTAGGTATCTGTCATTCATTTGACTTGAATGTGTCAGGGCCTCTGCAGAGTGCTGGAGTCACTGATGAAAAGCCAAGCTAACATGACCAGAGAGGAAGAGCGTTTTCGTCAACATGTTGAGCAACAGGAAGCCTGGAAAGTGACAGTAAATAGGAACAACGTGTTGAGATAATTAGGGCTGGTAGTCAGGCAACAGCACTCTGAATCACTGGAAGACTGCAGCGAGCAAACTGCTACTGAAGCAAACCCATGATTCCACCAACATGCTGCTCCGAGCCACTGCTCAATTGTGAGACACTCCAGGATGTCAAAGGAAGGAGCAGCAGCATGAAAGCCTCAAGCAGAAAACAGACTGTCAAGCAAATCCAAGGCAACAAGAAATTTTTATTACAAAGAGATAAACTTGTAAGATGCAGGTTGTGATTAATAGGACTGCACCATTCCAACTGGTAACACAACACTCCGAGGGTCTGTGCAATGCCCCTGCAGAACAGATTTAGTTGGGATCTCCACACCTCAGTGCTCTCCAATCCCTGGAACAGCTCCTGCCATTTGCCCTGCTGGGGCAGTGGGACAGGCCCTGCTGTCCCTGCTCACCCCACACACACCCCTGTGCACAGGCAGCCTCCCCTCTGCAGCAGAGCTGCTGCTGCCCGTGGAGCTACAGGAGAGGCCAACGGGGCATTTCCAGATCTCTCAGCGTACACAAGGTCACACGCTGCCAGCAGAATCTGTTTCTTCCCTCCCTTTATTTATTGGAATTCTGTAGAGCCCACTTTGCTTCCAAACAAAGCAAATAAATTCAGTTATGTTGTGATGTGCTTATCTGAGCAGGCACTACAAAGTTAACTGGAATAAAACATCTGCTTTACATGACGTTAAACCAGACTCTTTTCCGATTTAAGACTGTGTGTGCTGTAAAATAACATCAAGAAAGGCCAAACTTCCAGAGGTAAGGAAAGGAGCTACAAGGACAGCAAGATCCAAGTATGTCAAGGAGAGCCAAAATTAAGTTTTCAAGGGATCTTTTCTTTCAATAAGCCATTATTTCAAAAAGAGCAGATGAACTCAAATTAGAGATCCTGAGAGTATAGAGCCTGAAGGTTTAAATTGTCACCGCTGTTTTTTGGTGAAATTAAAGTGAATTGAAGTGACTAAAGTGAAGCATCTGGTTAACCCTGGAAGCCAGCAATACACGTTTCTCTCTCCAGAAGTTTCTACACAACTACTATCACTGGCACAATCCAAGCTCTAGTTCTACAACAGTTTAGTAAACATAAGACATAAAACAACCCGATACATTGCAAGTTCTTGTTTTTGCTATGGCAGACTACAGCTATATTAACACTTCACTTAGGATATTTGTGATACACAACACATTCTGTAACAGATCAGGTTTATTACTTGATAGCAGCTTGAAGTAAAAAAACAAAGGCAAGGAAAACAAAGAGGAAGTAGCAGAAGCAATAACAAATATTTAACTCTGCATTTTTAGTAACAACAGACCATATGCCGAGGCCTGGTAAAGACTAGACAATTCTTGTCCAAGTCACTGAGTCCTTGTCAGAAAGTTTCCACTAGCACACTTTTAAGACCCTGGAGAGGTTTACAGTGAGAGATCTCATTTTTTTTTCCATTTCTACTCAGATGGGCCCCACAATGTTTCAGCCCTAATCACTTAAAACTCACATATAGAACATTTTCATTTCCAGGTCATTGATCTCCAATGCTCTGGTCAGGCACTACTGTCAATAGCTAAAATCACTATGTATTTAAGAAAGAGTAGGAAGAATAAGAAAAGAGTAAGACAATTGCTCAAGAGAAATGTCTAAAAATATAAGTGAAATAATAGCAAGACATGAAAGCCTCATATCAACAGCCAACACAAGCAGCTTAAAGGACAACTTCCATTCAGCATATCTGCTTCAGGGCTGCCAGAGCTCTGGCTTGCAGAGCCTATTTTAAACAAAGCCTAATGGGGTGGACCTGCAGGACTCTGAGGCAAAAGACACACAACGACAGGCAAACAGCACTTGGTTATTTGCAAAAAGGGGACAGAGGAACAACGCCAAAGTCAGGCAGCGATGAGGTGAGCGTGATGGAAGTGGCTGAAACAGCACAAGTGCCCTTGCAGCTTTTTTCCATTTCTACAAGGATCTCTATTGTCAGGGAAGTTCTGGAGCCAAGTTACCTCAGATGAGTATGTATGATTAACAACAATTCAACTGGAGAATGGGAGTGTGGAGACAGAATTGTGTTGCCCAGCAGGCTGTACCCGCTCTCCACTAGCAGAGGAAAAGCAAATACTTTGTTGTCAGCAACCAAACAGGGATTTTTGTTTGGTTTTCATTTTGACAACGGAAACTTAGAAGCAGGCTGGGAGAGGTAAGATCTCATCCCAACAAAAAGAAGTCCTGGATTAATTAAAGCAGGTCATACAAAACTCATGGGCTGCTTTTAAGAGTTTTCTTCTCACAGGATAATGTGATTTCAGTTTTAGTATATTTTGGACAGAGTATCAACTACTGCTCAGAAACCCCTATTTTAGTGATTTCTCCTTTCAATACAAATTAGATTAAAAATAAGCAGATGCAAACGATTTCAGTAGTCCTGTTCCATCCATGTCAGCTATGCTGAACACCAGGTAACATTAAAGAAAAACCTCCCAAATTTAGTTCCATGATTCAGTAGAGATTTTTATCTGTTACACAAGATCAGGGGAAAAAATCTCAAACACAAACCAACACGTGTATAAGCACAAAATTAAGAATTTTACTGAGTTCACAGACTGTAAGCACCCATCAGTGTTACGCCGTATTTCTGAAAATAAATCTATTATTATAACAATAAGGAGGGAAAAAAGATACCTGTGACCCACAGTTTAATTTTTACAAGATAAAATAGAATCACAATGACTTCTCACATTTTATCACCCCTACCCTCATGCTAATGAGCAACCCAAGTTTAACTAAAAGCATGTCAGTGTCACGTTTTACAGCAACCCTTATCTTGTGCCACACACTCACTGCTGCTGACCTTAACAGGTAGCTTTTGGGGTAACTTCAGGGTAAAGCTTGCAACACTGACACATCCTACTTTTCCAAGGGGACCTTTGCTCACCTTTTACTACAAGCTAGGTTATAGTCATGCTAATTTACAGGCTATTACAATCTCTGGGATAAAGCACAGTGTATTGTTTTAATCTAAACACAGATATCCACTATTAGAAAATATTCTCAGGACATTCACTTCTAAGTCAGCTTAGGAATCAAAGGAATAATTGAGGGGAGGGAATGCTCTTCGGATGCTGTACAAATACTTCAAGGTTTGGTAGAGTTTATAGCCTACACTGCACCTTGTAGGAGGAAATCCACTGTGTGATGCAGAGCTTAGACTGCAGAGTTCAGCACACACCACTGCTTGAAGCAGCCACACTTCACCAAGGAATTATTCTACATCAGATGCAGTTAACGTTTTGCAACCTGTCAAAATCACTTATCCAGCAAAGCAAGCTGTTCTTTTCAGTAGACACTGTAGATCTGAGCACATGCTACACAAGTATAAGAATTAAAAGCCATGAATGCACTCCACAGGTTTATTTCTGCAGAGGCTTCACGGATCCAACAGAAGACCGAGACAAGTCTATTCACTGATCCATTTACTCACCATCGGAAATTATTTATACTGTTTCTCTTCCAAAGCCATACTTAAGGCTTTCACTAACCAGTTCTGACCTGGAATGTAGGACACAGGATCCACAGCCCACAAACACGCAGCATCTGACCCCGGCACTCAGCCTGGCTGGCACAGATTGAGCTGCTGCTCGAGTTATTGCACTGACACGGACCTGACAGGGGTGTGGGAGCAGAGGGCACAAAAGGCACTCTGAGCACAAGTTTATGCTCTGCATAAGAAGGGATGTTTCTGCATAAAATCCAATGCAGGTCTCAGTGTTACAGATGTGTGTTACTGGGCAGGCAGTTCTAACAGCAATAAACTAATATGATTTATGATTGCAACACAATCACCATAAAAACTCCCTCAACACACACACAAAAAATTACCTATATACTTTGAGATCTTCTCTCTTATATCTGAATTCTAATTTTTCTAAACGGACAATGTACAGCTGGTCAAGAACACCAGAACTTAGGTGATGTAATTACATCCTATTTTTGCAGTAATGCAATCCTTGTATCAACATATCCAATGGTGCTTTACAGCTACTACAAAAGTCTGTATTATGCTTTCATCAAGAAGAAGTGTTAAAATCCAAGAAAAACATAACATGATCACCTTCTGAGCAAAGAAAATACCAGAAACAAACACAAAGAGGAAGAACTTCTAAAGTACCAAAATTATAATATATCTAGAGAGGTTTTACTTTTCACCAGAGAAAAATCTTTACTTCTAACATCAATTTAGTGTGCCTCTGTAACTACAAAATAGAAGGCAGAAAAGGCAGAGCAGTAGCCCAAGGTCATGTACCATGTCAGCTGAACAGAAGCAGAGAACCCAGATCTATCCCACACTCCATTAGACTACAGTCTCCTCTTAATTAGATAGGAAAATTAACCATACTGAAAAAAGCAACTGAATTCAGCTACTAATCAAGTTTTCCAAGAGGACGCAGCAGTGTACGTTCTATGACCTCTGTCAGTCTGGTCTCCTACTTACTCAGACTCAGTAATCAAAGCTCTAGTTTGGGAAATGTGATTTTTCACTTACTTGTTTATAATAAAAACAACTAATTTACTTTGGCACGGAATGCTAACAAACTTCTGTGCTGTCATTTGTCTCATGAGATGGCAAACACTCCTGACTTTTCAGGAACAAAAAGACATCCCCTTCTCACCCTCTGTGAGGAAAAGGGGAAAGAAGAGGGAGGAAAAAAAAAAAAAGCTTTTGAATGACTGTTTATTCAATTTTCAATAGCCAGCCTGATTTCCTCTCCAGGAAACAGAGGAGTGAGTGAAGCACATCTGTCTCCATGGTCAGGACTGATGTCACCAGGCACTGCTCAGCTGGTACTGGTGAATTACAGACCCAAAGCCAGAGTCCTCTGGAAGGTGTTGGTGTGGGGAGAGCAGATCCAGCACAGCACAAACTGCAGCACCAGGGCAACCCTTCCCCCAGCACACAACAGCTCCAGAGCACATTCTCCTCTGCCCATCCTAATTAGCTTGCCCTTAGCTAAAGAGTCACCACAATTTCCACTCCCCCCAAGAGCTGCAGCATTTATTTTTTTTCAAGTGGTTAATTACAACTCCAGGGCAAAGTCTACTGTAAACTTTTACTCCATACCTAAACAATTTAATATTCTGCAAGCTTTTGTTTCTGTTGTCCAGCTCCCCAAGAAACACAGCCTTCACCTTCCTTCTCTGAGTCTTCACTCCGTTTTCCAGCTTTTCAGCAAGCACATACCATTTACACATAATGTAAGAAGATTGCCTAATCATTCTTTTTTAGAAAAAAAATGTTTAAAATGTTCTTCTTCTTTTAGTCCTGTATGCAAAGCAAGATGCCCATTTAATGACTTGACTATCCAAAGGTCAGTTACCAAATTTGGTCAACAATGGTGCCATCACAGCCGTCAACATTCTTGTCACTGTCAAAAGCAGCAACTGTCACCTTGCTATTATCAGAAAGGGAAGGCAACTGGAATATTCGCCATGTAGATTCTATTTACAGTCTGCATTGCATCCAAAAATGTCTTCCAACGATTAGACATCGAGCTTGATAAAGATTAACCCAAAGGCAAGAAGAATGTCCAGTTAAACGCTTACTTACTCAAGGTTAGTTTCCAAAGCCAACAGCAGCATTGGGAAATCCCACCTCAAATAAGCAAACTGGACTGAATGAGAAGCACTTTTTAAAATACTTGTCTGGTGTAGTTATGTACTTATGACTCATGCAATGAAAGACTCCCCAAAATTTTTGTTGGCTGGCACACAGAAACCTCGTCACAAGGAACTAATTTAAGAGACAGCAATCTTGCATCTATCCAGCAAGAAAGAATAATTTCAGCATGTACAGATCATATACATTGGAATATGTCACTCTGCCATACAGAACCCTAGGAAATAAAAAAATTAATAAATCATACTTACAAAAGATATGCAAGCGGCCAGCAACAAAATTCTAACTAGTAAGTCTTCAAATTGTTCAATCACAAGCTCGAGTAAGGTTTTTCCTGCAATATGTAACAAAGCCATTGAGTCACGCACATTTACAAAAATGAATTATCAACAAGAATTAGCAGATGATTTCATAACCATGCTCACCTTCCTCTGCCGGCAGCTCTGTCAGTGGGAGATTTTTCCAGGAAGCATGTGAAAGAAAAGAAATCATCGAAGAAACACATTAGAGCATTATCAGGCATCCACACCAGATATTCTTCCTGAATTGCACGCTCAGCTGGGTTGGATTTGACAGACACACTGAAATCCCCACTAAGGCTGCTCTTTCCACCAGAGTATGTGAATGGGTCTGAGAGTTCTGCATTTTAAGACACATAAAGGTTCGCGGGAATGTGCCAAGGGTTATAATTCAGCCAAGTCATCACTCCAGCCAGCTGTGGGACTTCTGCTGTTGCTGCACACAAAGGGTCAAAGGCTTAAAACGCTTTTCAAATGCTTTCTGACAAAGCTTTTCTTCCACATTCACTTCAAAAAAAAACACAAACCATCAAACTTGGTTAAAAATATTTCAGATTCCTTCCTCCATTTTAAGGGTATGTCCTTATTTCTGCTGTCTCCTTTATGTTCCTGCAACTAGATTTAGTAACCCAAGAGGCATAAAACTAGTGTTAAAGCTAAAAAAAATCACCTTCACCGTGTAATCTTTTCATAGATTTCCATTTTTACACAGCGGCAAGGGAGTTCTGAAGGGACTAGGACACCCAAGCAGTGAGGATTTTAAAAAAATCGACTGAATTTTGTGGCCCGACTGGAGAGAGGAATATAAAATAAGGGGCTGAAAGGCGCTAAAAAGCTGGGGAAAATGAAGGTCAAGACGGGGAGGAAAAAAAAAAAAAGAAAAAAACAGGTAAATCCTAAACCCCAAAGCGCTTCATTTCAGAATGGCAGAAGGTTTCCCACCGTTACGGTGAAAGGGAACGGAGGTGACACCCGCCTCCCCAGAGCAGCCCTGCGAGCTCGGGATTGAAAGAAACCCACGAGGTGGAGTTCAAGTCAGCCATCTTCTCTCCCTCGCTCCTATTCCGGGTCCTGGAAGAGATGCCGGCTTCGCCAGAGCACACGCGTTAGGCCTCGCACAGGGCCCCGGCAGGGATGAGGGAGAGGAGAGAGGGCTGGGAAGGGAGCAGGGGGGAAGAGGGCGAGCGCCGGCGGCAGCATCCCCGCGGCGGGGCCGCCTCACCTACCGTTGGAGCCCCATTTCTCCTTCAGCTTCTTCACTTGCTCGAGGCTGAGCCCGGTGCTCTCGTTGACGCCGAAATAAGCCAAAACTTCCTCCACAGTCTTTGTGTGCGCGTTCTCCATGGCTGGGGCAGGGAGCAGCAAATGGTGCCGTGCCTCGCCTCTTCCTCCTCCCTCTCCTCCTCCTCAGCAGCGGCGGGGGCGGCGGCGAGACCCCTCCTCAGCCCTCACCACCCCCGTGCTACCACCATAGACCCTCTCCCGCAGCAGAGGAGCCCGAGCACACCTCTCTCTTCGCGGAGGAGGCCGGGGGGGGCAGCAAAAAAATTTAAAAAAAAGTCGCCCTTTAAAAAAAAAAAATTTAAAAAATAAAGCCCCCACCCCCCCTCCCACCCCTCACGCCTCTGAGGGAGCCGAGCCGCCCCTCCGGCGGGGACGAGGGACTTCGGGCTGGGAGAGCGCGGGCTCCCGGAGCTGCGGTCGCCTCGGAGCCGCGGCGGGTCCCTGCAGGGATGGGCCGCGTCCAGGTGGCCGAGCGGCCTCTCCGCTCGCCTCAGCGGCTCCGAACCGCCCCCGGTAACGGAGGGCGGTAACGGCGCGGGGGAGGAAAAGCCGCAGTTGCCCCGCCGCCCGCGAAGGGTCAGGCTCGCCCCCTTCCTTCCTTCTCTAGCAGCCCGTTCCCCCCCGGCCGGCCCAGGCCGCTGTCGCCGTCACGGCTCGGGCTCCCCCGCGCCCGCCGCTGCCTCCGCTCGCTCCGGTCGCACAGCGGCGGCGGCGGCTCTAATGTAACTCGGGGGCCGCCCGGCGCTCTCTCGCCGCCGCGGCATGTGGACGCCGCTCATTGGCGGCGCCGGGGTGCGGGGCGGGCAGCCTGGCGGCCCCGCCCGTGGGGCGGAGGCGATGGCTGCGGCGCGGCCCCTGCGCAGCTCCGTCCCAGTGTCGTTCGTGCTCCCGCCCGGGGCCCGGCGGCGGCCGTGCCTCACGCCGCGGTGCAGCCGCTTCGGCTGCGCACGGGGACAGCCCCGCAGGGGCGGTGGTCGCTTTCCCGCCGCCGCTGCTGCCCCGGCGGGAACCTCCCCTGTCCCGGCCTCAGCCCGCGGTGAGGGGGAGCGGGGCGGCCTGAGGGGAGCTGCCCGCCATTGGGGTCTTGGCGCGGGGCTGCACCGGCGTGTGTCGCGACAGGAGCGCCAGCCGTCCTGTGGGCACTGCCCTCGCCCTGTCGTGATAGCAGCCTCATCCAGTCCAGGGGTGAGTGTGGGGTTGGCCCCCGCCTCAGGAGCATCATCCGGTCAAAGGGTGACTGTGAGGCTGGCGCGCTCTGTCGCCACAGGAGCATCATCCGGTCAGAGCGTGAGGGGAAGGCCGTGGATTCTCCCTCTCTGGAGACATTCCAAACCCACCTGGGCACATTCCTGTGTCACCCTGCCTTGGCAGAGGGTTGGACTGGGTGATCTCGTTGTACGGGGGCCCCGTACAACCCTGATGTTGCACGGGGGCTGCACCCTGTGATTCTGTGGGGCTGCACCGGGCTCTGTCGCGACAGGAGCCTCACGCATCGCGGGTGTGCAGAGGTGAGGGCCGGGGTCACTCCCCCGAGGTCGTGCCCTGCGCTGGCACGGAGCAGTGTCCCCAGCTGCCGTCGCACACATGCCGGTGACAGCACACTCAGCCCCGGCGATAACGTGAGGGGGAATGAACTGCGCGCTGTGATTCCAGCGCGGGTGTGCGGTGAGGGACCGGCTTTCCTCAGCACCGTGTCAGGCACAGGAGCCGACAGAGAGCACAGAAAACTGACTGATCCACCCAATCCCACCCGGGAACTTCAGTGAACACAGAGAGAAATCACTGCCAGGTGACATTAATACACCTGCAACACACACGCAGAACACAGCGAGCAGACTGGCATAAACACCTTGAAAACTTGGTTCCAAGCGATGTTCCTGTGTACATATGCCCGTGCAAATACCAAAGCTGATCCCTCAATGTGTGCTGGCTTACATAAATGCAGATCCTACCTACAATCTGCATTTCCACCATTTACAAACCACCCACAGCACCACGCTATAAGAAGCTGCATGCCTGATCTGGAATGAAATATCTAAGTCTTACCTCTCTGCTAGGAAAGGGATGGAGAGGGGACAGCCCATGTAAAATTATGGTGTTCTAAGGTAGGTGTGGCCCTATATCCTTTCTAACAAAAGTTAAACTGCTCAAAAAGGCTCCTTTGTGAATGGCCAAGGTCCAAGGAAGGATAACTTGACAGCCTACACTTCACAGGGCAGTTCTGAATGAAAATTCCTGAGCTAGATCTGATGACCTAGTTCAGGTAAGGCAATCATTCCATGCCATGCCCATATTAATTTCATCTTGCTTATCAGCAGGATTAATCAGCATGGCCAAATGTTGCATCAGTTCAGTTATGTTGCTTTTCATACATCACACTACACTTAAATAGACTTAGCCTGTTACAGAGGTGAAGAATGTCAACATGACAGGTGCATATAATCTATACCATTTACTGTAATTTTTTAACCAGTTTTAATAATTTTCTTGATATGGCATGAACCTGTGATGCCACCATCCCCAAAACATGTACATGTGCATATGCAACATTAAAAATACACAATTTCCACAATAATTCCATATGCAATAATGCCAGCTACTTGAATTAATGTATTCCACTGACAGCTCAATGTATCTCTATGACTAGTTTTTTCCATTCTACCACATTAATAAAACCTGGATTGTATATAAGTTGTTTTTTTTTAAAATACATTTACCAAGCATTATTTTTACACATGAGTATATTTACTAGCCTTCATATACAAGTGCACATGTAATGGACTTGAAAGTCCTGCCTTCATTTTCTTACTATTTTAAAGTACTTAACTATTCTCAAAGCAAAATGACACTAGAAAGAAACCCTGGTCATATTTCATATTATTTGTATTTCTGTGTTGTATCCTATGTCATTCTTGGTTTCCTTTTTGTGCCTGTTTCCTAAAGTCCTTATGGAAAATTATTTTAAGCATACCAGAGGCATGGCACATGCAATTAGATCTTGGCAGAGGGGAGAATAAAGTAGTTACTGTGTTCTTTCTATCTAACTTGTTAACAGGAGGAAATGGTGCTAGGAAGGCAGAGCCTGAATTCTAGCAAATCCTGGAGAACTCCTGGCATTCTCTGGGGTTCACTAGTTCAGCTGCAGTCTGACAGCTCCCGTTTGTTGTTTCTCTCTCAGCCACTCAGTACAGAGAACTTGATTCTTCCCCCTTTTTCCACCCTAGATAAAATCTGGAAAGAACCTGGAAGCACAGTCCTCTGCCTGTGTTTATTTCTGTCACGTGTTTTCTTATGGCTCAGTGAATTTTGAGGGAAGAATTACTGAATTAAGGGCTGTTCTCAGTTCTTTCTCTTCAGGGCAGAATAACCTCTGCATTTCCTTCACCGTCCTTTCCCTGCCTTTCCCTGGAAGTGCAGGACCATTGCTGAGGATTCCTTTGCAGGTGATGCCTTCCAAATCCTCTGGCAGCTACACATTTGAGAAGCATTTGCAGATACAATTCATGGTCTAGACAGCACAGTGCAGAAGGAGCTACAAATACCCATGTAGACACTGCAGCAGAAGCAGTACCTGCTAAATTTGGCATCGCTTGAGATCATACAAATTTAGAATTGTGACTTGAAATCAGTGTTGTTTCCCATCACTCTGCAAGGATTCATAAAGCTTTCCTTGACATTTGTCTTGTCTCTTAGAGAAGATGGTTATCTAAAGGACATGGTTAGCTAAAGATGGCTATTTTGACCCAAATCAATATGACAGCACCTCAGCTCTGCCTGAATCAAACAAGCCCATGAAAGCTTCCAGGCTTCCAGCAGGTGCAGACAGCTTTGCATTCTCCACTTTTAAGGAAGGAAATCAATTCATTTTGCTGCTGCAAAGTTGCAGTTTGTCATTAGAGTGGAACCCCTTAGAGTGGTACCTGGGGAAGAACCACAACAAAATGGGGCAGTTTTGGCCTTGCTGAGATTCCGTGCACGTAATGGAATTGTATATTTGTACATTTGGCCTACTATCTCTTTTCACTGTAATATATTAAGAAGAAGCAGCCAACACATCAGGCAGCAGCATTAAAACAGTTCCTGTAATGCTTACTAATTGAAGTAAATGGGAATTTGGCCTGAGAGAGGACTGCAGGATGCTTTCCTTCAAATTGCAATAACATTAAGTCATCCCTACTGCTGCAAAGCAGATTCACAGCAGAGTTACTGGTCGTAATGTGAATTGTCTCTTGCTGTACACAAACACATGTTTTGTAGCTCAATTTTCAAACAAGATTAATAGTTTTGAGTGGAGCTAAACTCAGAATGGAAGAGCACAACATAAAATGCCAGTTGTTGAGCCAAAACACATGAATGCTGACCTGCAATAGGATCTCTTTCAGTGATCAGAGACAAAGTGAGAATATTCTGCTTAATTGTGCCAAATTATGTCATGATTTTTGCAGACTGGCTAATTGCCTAATGGGGCTTATGTTGAGACCACCAAACTCACTGCTCTCATCACCCTGGCTGATTTCAAATACAAGTCTTTGTGAGTGAC
This sequence comes from Passer montanus, assembly GCF_014805655.1. Lineage (NCBI taxonomy): Eukaryota > Metazoa > Chordata > Aves > Passeriformes > Passeridae > Passer > Passer montanus. The sequence continues at coordinate 6,084,246 of NW_024370263.1, read as the reverse complement.
AAATGGGGGCATTGTTTCTTCCTCCCACAGCACTATTTTATTCCTCTGAAATTACAGTTATTAAAATGTTTCAGCCAGTTGAAATCTACTAAGGCATATTAAAATGCTGCAAAAGTGCTGTATCAAAGTGGAAAGGTTTCAAATCTGCAGTTCTGTCATAGGATAATGCAGTTTAAATATAGTAACTATTTTTTCCAGTCAGCTTGCTTTTTGAATTCATGGTATTATGTCAAGGGGGTTTTTTCCCTCTCTCCCCCTTTAAGAAGCTTATAGCTTCAACAGCAAAATGCAAAAAATACTGAGATGAAACAGTTACACAAACCCAGCAGAGGAATAAGTGATAAAATATGAGGTTGAATGCTGATAATTAACATAATCTGAGTTTTTTCTGAATAATTTTTATTCCTAGGCACTGTGTGTTCCTGTGTCAGCAGCAGGTAGAATTTGACTTCCACGGAGACTGAGAGACTGTGAACACAAAGAACGGTGTTGCTGCTGGGAGAGTTCTGGAACTGGATCTCTGCTCCTGCACAAAGCAGCTCCTTGCTGCCTTGGAAGTGTAAAGAGGCAGCCAGACAGAGTCTGATCTCAGTGACAGTAACTATGAGAGATCACAGTTTGGCTTGGTAGATTTCTTATTTTATTTCTATATCTTATTCACAGTCATTTGGTTCCTCTCCGAAGACTCCACTGGTGAATTTGCCACAAAAATCTCCATTTCCCTGCTTGGAAAAATCAGTGTATCCCATACTGGTGTCAGTAGGAGATTTAAGTGTATGGGAGGGAGAAACATTTTATCAGAACCAACGTCCATCATACATATCTGAAAAAATAATTTCTCCTTATTTTGATGGTGAGTCAGTTGCCTGGAAAAGAAATCAGCTGGACTGTTATTTTAAAAAATGCACAGCAACTTTAGAAATAAAGCACTGGTTGGTGCCCACATGATTTGAATTCTTATCTCATCCTGACCTGATTTTTCCATATAATTACGGTCTAATTCTGATTAATTTGGCAGCTTGCTGCCTTTTTTTTTTTTTTTTTTTTTTTTTTTTGGTAAATATTCCTTGTAGGCTTCTGGATCTCAGTTTTGCTCTCTGTAGATGGGGTTGGGAGCTTCCAGGGGGCTGCATGGCCAGGCACAATGTTCAGAAGATGGTGGTTTGTTGTTTGTAGGGTGTTACAGAACTGCCCTGTGTTTTCTGTCTGTGGCACAGTGAGGGTGTCACAGCTGTGATCATGTTGTTGGTACTTCCCTGCAGAACTTCAAACTGAGAGTGCACTCAATAGTGCAATAGAAAGTTGAATTACTTTACTGGTGGTCATGGGCCACCAATTCCTGAGCTAAGGAGTTACTCAGGCTTTCTGCAGTAAGACTGGTTTTACTCTGAATTACTTGGTTTTACAACTTCCATTTTTTAATCTCTTGATCTTTTCAAAGCCATTAATCAAGGTGTTTGTACAACAATAAATATTTCCCTTTTTCCAGAGCTCTTGCCCAGTGCCATGAACAGTTCCACCATGGCTTCTGCCATTCCCTGTATTTGCTGAATCACAAGAAGTCACACTCTCTCTGACTTTTCAAGATTGAAAGGAAGAGATGTAGGTGCACTCCATGTAGGTGAGTAGCAACAATGTAAGACTGAACAGCTTTTCTTACTCATGGAGATGACTCCATTTTCAGGCATTGTTTGGGACTAATGGCACATGAGTACCACTTTTCTTAGATTTCTGACACTTTGTGGTATGACACAAGCTGAAGTTTCTGTGTTTCTGGTGGGGATTTCCTCCAAACTCATAGGTAGTTATTAGTAATACAGTGAACACTTCAGTTTTCAGACACTGATAAAATTCTTGTATGCCATTAAACCAGCTCCTTTATTGGTTATGGGGTATATTAAATAGAATTTCCAAAATTCTGTTTAATATAAAATTCTTCTGAGGTGATTTTTTTCTCTCTGTTGTGAAATAGACAAAAAGAGGGATTGAAACCAAATGATCTTTTTGGTTTACCAGTTAAAGTCTTCCAGTCTGAGCCCTCAGAAATCTGTGTAACCCACAATCCACATGGGTTTTGTTTTTTAAAAGGCAATATTTTTGTGGTAAGATTAGTGGGTACAATTACAGTGTGTCTGTCACCTTTCCCTACCTTTCTAAGGTTTTCACAAATGCTTCCTAACATGGGCTATTCAGGAGGAAAAAAACCTGCTGGACTGCCTTCATCCTCTATTAATGTGACTCTAACCAAACCTGAACATGTTTTCCTTTAGTGGAATAAATGTTATATTGATCTCCTATGCTTCCATTTCCTCACCTCATTTCTACCACTTAATACAATCTATCTAGGTATTTCACAGAAATGACAGGATTTCGAAGGGGTTTGAGCTCCCAAATTACCTGAGGTAGCTTTTGGTCACTCACAGAACAGAAATTCTTACACTTTGTCTGTCAGAACTCAAGAGAAGCTTCCAATAGAAGACATCTGCTTTTTTATGCATAGATTTATTATATGTCAATGATGTTGCATGTGAACTCAAATTATCCTGACCTACAATTCTTGTTCTATTTCAAGGTTTTGGGTTTCTAAAAGATTGTTTAACTCCTGGGTGGTTTTCCCCCCCCAGTTCTGTTAGAAAAAGAAAACCTCTCCTGAGTCATATTTTAAAAATACCATTAAGCTCTTAAAGCTGCTTCTACTCCCATGTCACAAAGAATTATTGAAAATATATTCATTTTTACCACCTACAATTGCTCAGATGGAGAACCTAAAGAATTCTCTTCTAGTCTCATATTGAAACTCTGCTGGCAGCATTCTTGTTCCTAGAAATGAGCTACAATGATTTTCCAGCTCTGTGCAGGTTGGGCTTTTTGTCAGAGTAATTCTAGTGAGCTTATAATTTGATATTAATAACATGAACAAACATTACTATTATTAACAATAATAGCAGTGCTGATACTGTGTTTACTCTTACTTGATTAATTATTTGCATTTGCAGCTTCTAATCAAGGGTCTCGAGCATTTCATAAACCTTAAAGAAATGAAAATTATGTTATAAAAGACCCCTGAGAGAACAGGATTGTCATCCCCATTTCACAGAAACGGGAGCTGAGCTTCAAAGTCACAGTCACAGTCTATGGCAGAACTAGAAATAGAAATGGTCTCCTGGCTCCCAGTCCTCTTTCTTCTCCTGTCACCCTAAATAGTTTCTAGTGTGCTTTTGTAAGACATTTGTCACATGATTTTCAAAAATTGTGTCCTATTTGTCAAGGAAAAGTAAAAAATAATTTTTTAAAATATAAAAAGTGATGAAAAAGAGACTATCTATTTTTTGCAGGAGGTTGCTGAAACGATTTTAGCCATTTTATGGGAGATGCCATCCAAGTTTCATGAGTTAATCCTGACCATAAGTACCCCTAAAATAGATATCTTTGCCTCCAGCTAATCAACAGGCTCACTGCCTAAATAATTTATGTATAACCAACTAGTGGAAACTAGATCTTCTGTGATTTCCCTAGACACATATTCTGCATGTATCATGTATATCCTTGCCTATTTCTGATATTCATTTGAAATTCAGTTGGGACATTTCAGAACACTTCTGTGCTCCAGCTGTATAGCTCTAAGAAAAAGCCAGCTGGAGACATAATACAGGATCTTTGAACTGGGCAAAATAATGTTTAGAATCCAAGTGCATAGTAGATGAAGATTCTGACTTTTTTCTTAACCAACAATGGATTAAAATTTTAAGAAATACAGTTCTAATTCTAACACTGGTTTGTGTAGGTAAGCACTTCGTGTCTCTGCCCTGCTAATGGCATTTAGTAACAAAATCCAGTTACTATATAGTGATAAATAAATGCACATAAATTTATAGAGATAAATATATCAGAGATGATTAAATAAAATGGAAAAGTAAATAATCTAATTTTCTTGCTGGAAATGTGAAGAACATGCAGCACCACACTGTGCTTTTTGGACACATTTGTATAATGTTGCTTTCAATGGAGTAGTGAAAAGAAGCTTGGATTGAAAGAGAAAGCAAAAGCATTATCAGACATTGTCCTGCCATATCTGACTGCAAATTCAAGAATCTATAGCTGAAATGGAAGGTATAGTACAAACTGTCCATCTGGGGTTCATAGCTTTTATCCAGAATTCCTGACTGGAAAATACATTCTGTCTCTTGTGGATGGCAACTGCTAAAAGACAATTCTTGCTGCCGTGTGCTCTGGGTGCCAGGAATGCTGAGGACTGTTTACTGTTCTTGTTGAGACTTGCTGCAAAATCAGGGCCACGTTGTAGCTTCAGTCAGCCATGCAGGAGGGGGAGGAGGAGCACCAGGTACTCCAGGAATAATTTAGGTGTGGCAGGCAGAAATTCTGCAGCTCTGAAAGAACACAACCAGCATTCTTGCTTCTCCACTCCTGGCTGGTGCTGCCTTCACACGGGGTGCTGTGGCAGCACTGAACTGGAACTGCACTTGTGGAGCTCTTGGTACCTGTGCAAAGGGAGGGAGGAGCACTGTTGTGCCAAATCACATCCTTTTCCTGCACCTCTGCCTCCCCAGTCCAAAAATGCACTTTCCTTCTCACAGTGAGCAATGTCACCTGCTCCTCTGTCCTGGTGTTGTCTGGGACAGAGTTGATTTAACTTTCCTGGCAGTGTCTGCTGTAGAGTGGTGTGAGTGAGGGGCTGTGTGGTGCTTGGCTGCCTGCCTGCTTAAACCACCTCCTATTCCTGTCTTTGCATATTCCATCTCTGCACACTTGGAATTCCTTCAGGCCTGGGCCTCAGGGCACTGTGTAGAGTTCATGTACCATTCCCCAATGTGAGCTTGATTACCTTGCAGATTCAAGTCTGCTCATTTCAAATGTCACAGAAAAAAGCTAAGAAGAAAGACAAGTGAAAATCTCAATGAGAATGGTGAAGATGGGAATTGTTTCTGGCCTGTGTTCACGCAGCACCTCTTTATGACAACTTTGGGAAGGGATAAGTGGATTTACTAATTCATATTTGCTGTGCAGAATTCCTTGGTGCTTTGCAAAGCTGGGAGATCTCTTGATTAAACTGACTTTTAAAGAAAAAAAAAAAAAGTCCAATCACCAAGCTGTGGGAATCTGGCAGTTATCCTTCAAAGCCTGGGGATGTTCATCTTCCATAAGAAAACTTAGAGCACTCAGTATTCTGATACGTTGAGACAATTTTTGGGAGGTTTTGTGGTACCTGTTAAGGCCTCAAAATACTGGAACTGGGGGCATTTTGTAGCCATTTTATGCTGGATGTGATGTGCTGCAGCCATGAACAGCTTCTGTTGCTTTTATGTTTCTTTCTGTACAGACATTTTGGCTGATGGGAAAGAGATGTCTTTCCATGTGGCATGGGATGTATGCAGCTCCTCTCAACTCCTACTAAATGTGATGTCCAGTTTTTTTTAATCAAACCCCTAATCTCCTATTCATTAACAATTTCTGCATGAAAAACTGTGGTTGCCACTGGAAACCATGACTTGCCAGTTAATCCTTTTGTTTGATCCTGGCTGACACAAGACTGGGTTTTGTTACTCTTTCTGTACATTTTGATTCCTTCTGAGTCATCCAAACAAGAGGCCTGAAAGCCATTATACACCAAAGCAGTACCAGTAGTTTATTTTTTTACTGCTTTGGCTCAAAGAAGCATCAATTCAATTATTCTGATTAGGAAAGAGGCTCAGTTAAACTCATTCTCACGTCAATTCGATGAGAGGACATTCTCCTTCTCCTAAGTGCAATGAAATAAAAGCAGAAATTGAAGGGAGTTGTGGGTTGGGTGGGTTTGTGGGGATTTTTGGGTTTTTTTGAGGAAGAGCCTATAAAAATCTCAGGCTATAAATTCGCCACGATAATGAAAATATGTGTCAGATTTTGGGATGGGTTGGCTTTGTGTCAGTCACACTTGGTACACTGGACCATGTGTTGGATCCATGAACCTTTTTTACTTTATCCTGCCATAAGCTTTATATGGCTGTCCTCTCACAAGCTGAATAAATGTCATGTAGGACATTCTGTCCCATCTGTCACAAGTGCTATTGTGTGTCTGGATCCATATTGGATTAGTATTGATGAGAGGTCTCAGGAATTTTATACAAAATGTGTATTAAGGAGGATGTATAGAAAGTACAGATATGAAAAGAGACCTCTTTTGGAAAGAGCTGCATTAAAGCAGTCTGTTCAAACATATTTAGGAAGATCATTTTCTTATTTCAGAAATGTTTAGGAGAGGTTTGACATTTTTATTAGTAATTGTTTATTCTTTGATGTGTAAACCAGCTGTTGTGGCTTTCACATGACTAACTATGCAAGGATCTGAGAGAAAATTTCCTAATAAATACTTCCAGAAAATTCTAGAAAAAGCTGTTCCAGACATAGAAATGCCTCAATGTCAGCTCCTCCCAGACCACAAAGTAAGATGCAAGATAGGCAAGGCAGGAATCTCCCTTTTCTGAAGGCGTAGAGTTTCCACATTTAGCTCTGGAGTTTCATGGCCTTCCACCTGCCACTGAGCAGAATGGTGACCATTTGTTGGCTTGCAGGGCAGTGTCATTTCAGAAAGAAATTCCACTTGAAATGGAGAAAGTGGCCATTTTTGTGAGGCATAGATTCGGTTACTTGCATGACAGCTGCTTGCAGAAGTAAGCCAAGCACTTAAGAGAATGATTTTAAAGAGGCAGAAATTCTCAACAAACCACTCAGCCTTCTTTTAGCTGGATTCACACAGAAACAACAAATAATTAATTGAGGCCAAAATACATGCCATGCTGAGCTTGCATTAGCTGGAAGGTTTGGAAATAATTAAGAGCAAAACTGTTAATACTCCATTTAAATAGCTGCTGCCTATCTGTCCACTCTGAGAGCCCAATCTGTTGTGTTCAATCAGCTTTCAGCTGCTACTTGCCAGCAGCCTAATTCCCCAGTCTTGTCTCTGTGCTGTGCTTGTGCATTCCACTACCTGCTAAGTTAAACCCTGCTGTCCTGGTGCTGTGTGGAGATTTCCAGTGCTATTCCAACCATCCACACTGGGTCAGAATTATCCCAAACCTGGGGTCTGCCTGTCCACAGCAGCACGCTGTTCCAGTGGAGCAGCACGTGGGGAGAGGGGAGCAGCAGCTGTGTGGTTTAGCTCCCAGGATTAGGGCTGTGCTCATTCATACCATTCTATACCATTTCTGCAGTTTGGACAAGCTGTTGACCTGCAATACTTCCACCTCTTTTTTAAAGTGATCTAATGCAGGGTAAGTTGCTGCTCCAAGCTGCTGTTAACCACAGCCACACTGCAGGATGATGACATAACTCAGTTTTCCTACATCTCTTTTCACTTGTGTTGCACATTTAACACTTTGGCTGATCATTTATACTGCAAGAGGATTAAAAGGAAATGAATAATTGTACTTCTTATTGTTTAGCTTGTGCAACAATGGAGAGTGAGGCTACAGGGGAGTCTCTGCTTAGTGACTCTGACAGTTCTAAAGCTGTGTGAGGAGTGTGGAAATGCAGTGCAGTGAGAGTTGTTTGCAGCTGAAGAGGCATTTTAAGCCTCAAACCTGTACCACCAGTTCTTTGCTGAGAAATGTGTATGAAAAATGACAAAGTTCATTGCACAGGCATTTGGAAGGAACTAAAGAGCAATCCATTGACCTTTGCAGATTAAGTAATGCATACTGTCATAAGGAAGTGCTATTTGAGCACCAAACAGCAAGTGTACACACTTATCCTTCATTAACCCCTCCCTGGAGGCAGTCAGGATTTCCTGATCCCAGTGTGGTTTGTGCTCTGGCATCTGGGGTGTTTCCATGGGCACATCAGATCTCTGAGCCTGTCGGAGGCTGCTTGCTGCCCTGCCTGCCTTTTTGTCCCTGCAAGTGTCCCCAGGCAGTAGGGAGGGAAGGAGGGAAGATGGGTGTGCAGGTGCAGTGCTGGAGGCTCTGTGCTCAGTTCCTGGGTCCAGCAGAGGCCTCAGTGCCTGGCTCTGAGTGCCTCAGTTTTCACTGATTAAATGGGACCCCAATGTTTGCATAATACACAGAGAAACTTCCACTTGAAGGCAGCAGCAAAGAGCAGTTCTGCTGCTTTTGCAGAACATTTCTATTACAGAAAGAGGACATGAATGAAAAGGAGCCATGTGTATAATTCAATATTTGAGTGCAATAGAAGTTAAATATGTTCTTTTTTTCTTTTATAATTTGTTAGCTCATTTCTTTAATTTATGGGAAAAAAATTATAGAAAACTTTTTTTTCCTGGAAAATGAAATACTCTGTTCAAGTACAAATGAATATGTCACATTCTCATATGATTTACAAGAAGATGAATTAGTGTGTCTCTCCTCCAGCCTTTCTTCCACTTTTCCAATTCTACAGGAAAATTATTTTCAGATTCATTGTGTTGCTTTTTCTTTATGTGGCTTTTTGCACACTGAAGTAAATTTGCCACACTCTTGCTAACATAGTGTTTTTAAAACTACTTTTATTTAGAAATTCTTGGTACAACATTACACATTCTCAAAAATTAAATCAGTGAAATAGAAGAAAAATTCTGTTCATCAGTCTTAGCATTTGAACTCATAATTGTGTGTCAGATGTGGGAAAAAAAAAATTGGAGCTCTCCAGAGCCCCTGGACAAGAGAAGTCACTTTACCAGGACATTGAGATAATTTATCTGGGTGACTCAGGAAAAATGCTAGATAAGACTGAAATTTGGAGTGGCTGAGCACATCCAGTCTTAGCCTTTGGATTATCAAGACTAAATCCAGCAACTGGCATGTGAATATGTTAATGCTGTAGATTCTAGCATGGAAACAGGAAACTGTATTTATGAGGCAAAAATATATCAGAGATTAATTCAGTTCTATATATAATATATACATTTTACAGATACAAAATCTTTGCCAAAATATGCATAATTTGCAAGTACACTGAAGTTAGAAAATGCCAGAATAAAGGTTGCCTTTCCATGCATATGCCCTGAAGGAATCTTTAATTACAAGATTCCTGGCTTCTTTTTCTAACATTGAAATTTTCTAATTTCACTGCATGCTTGATTTTGAAGTCCTAATATTTTCTCTTTTAAATGAAGACTGAGGGATGCATTTCCCCAGGTTTGAAAGAAAAACAGCAGCACTGGAAAACAACAATATTCCATCCTTCTACCACCATCCCACTGCAACCTCTGTGTGTGATCCCAGGAGTCTCCTGAGTGGATTTCCCCAGTGCTGGAGCCTGAGCAACGATCCCGTGTGTCTTTTGTCATGTGGCACAAAGCTACAGGTGTCAGCAAGAGGACTGCAAGGTAAGGCAGCACCTGAGCAGAGTTTTAAATGAGTTACTTATTATTGCTGTCATCATTTCCATTATAGTCCTCATTGTGCAACCATTTCCAGCCTTGCTTGGAGCAGCCACGTGAGTTTCCCATATGCACAGTCACTTCTACCCATGCAAATGAGTGTAAAATGCTGATTTCTGATTTGCTCAAGTTTTAAATCTCTGTGCACTCAGTTTCTGCAGCTGTGAGGGACACACACAGTGCTGCAGCCTGCAAATCCAGGGCCATGTGCCCAGGAGGGTCCCACTTGAAGCTGATTTTTCCCTCGTGGCTGTTAAGGCAGAGCAGTCACACTGACAGCACAGAAGTTGATAATGATTTATCACACATCCAGTGCACTGAATCATTATGCCTTGTCTGCCTCTTTCTGCTGTGGATTGAAGAGTTTTGATCAATAGTGACAGCATGCAAAGCCTCATAAAATTTGTTCATTTCCTAGAATCTCTTTCCATGCTTTGGTATTTTATATGTATAACCATGGGGGGCAATATTTCAAATCTCTCTCTGTGCACTACAGAAAAGCCCCAAAATTAGTGCTTACCTCTGCTGCACTGAAAAGGCATTCCCAAATTCCAAATTGTCATAGAAGAGGAGGGTTGAGGGCTCAGGAGCCTGGCTCCAATGAGAGAACATAGAGGTAGAAAAACATCCTACCTGTGAAGACCCAGCCAGGGTGTGAGAGGGTTAAATACTTATTTTATATTGCTTTTTTACTTGATTCATTTCAACCAGGACTATACACCTGGTACTGAAACTGCAAACTGAAAGTTCTCTGTGAGATCTGGAAACAGCAACAGGCTTGCTTCCATAAATAATACTGAAAGTTAAACAGTGATTTCACAAGGTCCAGGACCTAGTATAAATAAGAAAGCAGAAATATCCAGGAAATCCTAAGTTAACAAATGTTTTGTTTTAAACATTATATGCTTTTCTTGATCTCTGAAAATCATCTTCACAGTAGACACTAAACTGAGAGAAATAAAAAAGAAAAATTTTCTCTGACTTGAGCAAGATATTTTGTCACACTGAAAGAAGGGTTTGTTCTGAAGCTTTTCAGTGCTAATCCAAAAGCTCACAGACCTGGTGAAAAGTGAAAAAGCAATGAAATACTCTATTAATGGCACCAAGCTTGTGTCAAAAAGTCTCAGATGCCGTGTGCTGACACCAAATATCACAGCATTCAGCAGCTGCAGGAGATTGGATTAGTGCAATGCTTGGAATTGAACCATCCCAAGGGGGTTTTAGGCATGTTGGCCAGATTCAGCCAGGAGGTAACTGCATGGATTTGACTGGATTTATACCCAGAGAAATTGAGTCTTTTTTTGTTGTGGCCAAAATGTAATGCTCAGGTTAAAACTGGGCATCCGTACAAAAGTTATGGCTCCTGTTTTTAAAGAAATAATTTTAAATGTCATCCAGTTATTTCAGGTAAGCACAGGTACTACTTCAGATCAGCAATTCTGCTGCTTTCATTTTTGGCTTCTAGACCAAACTGGGTTGCTGAAAAGTGAGAAGGAGGGAAATGGGAGAAGTTCTGTGAAAATTTTTCCACTTACAGTGTACACCACTTGCTCTTTCTATGTCCCCGTTGTCCTCAGGGCACCCCATTCTAGATTCAGGACCTGTTTCAGTCACAAGTGTTCCTGTTCTGTCTAAAGCATCATCCCTGTCTGGTATTTATTACATAGTCCAGTGGACTGAACGACCTGTGAGCGGGACAGATGCCAGAGGAAAACAAGCACAGGCTGGGGGCAGCCAAAAACCTGCTGACATTGAGTCATTGAGAAGCTCTGAGGGGTATTGTCCTGCTTTGGTTTGTTTATGCTTTTTTCTATCTATGTGGTTTTCGAAAACCACAAACTCCACTCTGGAAAATACATATTTTGGCTTTGTACAGGTTGCTAAATTCTGTTCAGCCCACTCAGCAGTATATTAACTTCTGCCATATGATTTGGTTTTTCTCTTACGGTCTCCATGGGAAAAAAAGGTTTTGGAACTGTAGTTCGTGTTGTCTGATGTTTAGGTTTATTTCTGCATTTGCATGTCAATGAGGGAAAGGGAAGAGTAGCCATGAGCTCCTGGGCAAGTGCAGGAAACCTGGTGTTGTACAGAGCTGATGTGAACTGTGGCAGTGGGCAACATTCTGTATCAAAGGCAAGGATTTTCCTTATCCTGTCTCAGAGCAGTGGGGAGGCATTTCAGCACCATTACAATAATTTCTGTATCTCAGGAGGCTCAGAGTTGCTGTAGCAACCTTTTGCTAGATAGGAATTTGGCTGGTGAAGCCCCACAGGAATCTGCTCCCACTCTTGCCTAACCTCTCACATCACCAGCCTCAGCTGCCAGGGAGAAGCCCCAGCTGTGAATCAGCCAGGGTGAGGGACCCTTTCACAGCTTCCTCACAGAACTTTCCCCTAATTCCTGCTTTTTGACATTTTTCCATGGAGAAGAGCTTTGCTGTGCGTGCAGAGTTCTCTGCCTGAACCTGAATTGTGGAAGTGGTCACAGTAAATTGGGTGCACACAAACAAGCCCTTCTCCGGAGAAGAGCTTTGCTGTGTGTGCAGAGTTCTCTGCCTGAATTGTGGAAGTGGTCACAGTAAATTGGGTGCACACAAACAAGCCCTTCTCCTTGCACTTGCAGATCCAGCCAGTGGAGATGCAGAAGAGGGAGTGCAGATCGGTGTGGGAAGTTTGGCTGGGAGGCAGCAGGAGTTGTGGTGACACAAAAGAAGTATTATAAAGTCACCAAGGGGATCAGGCAGATGGAACAGACTTGAGTAGGAAGGAATACAGACAAGGTCCCCAAAGCCTGTTACTTAGATTTAGATAAAAAATGAAGTGTGAAGTTGGTCAGAGCATGAGGGGATGCATCACTCCTAAACCAGTTCCTTCAGAAGTGTTAAGTAGTTTCTGGAGTAATGAAAGACAGGTTTTTGGCCTTCTAGACTGATGTATGGTTGAGAATATTTGGAAGGTTTTATTTATAGATAATTTTGCCCAGTCGTTACAGATACCCTGTTTTGGACACTTGGCTCTTATTTCTAATTCTACAGGTGATTGACATTGTCAAACCAAGGGCCTGGGTGCTGCCTTCTGCCATAACTCTTGGAGGAGGACATGGCAAACTGTTGTTTCCCTTTTATAAATGGTTTAATGATTATTACTTTTGAATCAAGACATGTAGGGCCAGCTCCTTGTTTCCTGTTCCTACTCCCAGATCTGCTTCTGTAAGTCATTATTAGTCTGCTTAGACAAAAATACCAGTCAGGGAGCAGGTACCAAAATTAGGGGAAAGTTAAATTAATGTGCTGAGCTGGAGAACTCAGGGGCTGAGGAGCCAACCCACACTCCTTTTTGCCAGCTGTGGTGCAGGGCTGCTGCCTCTGAGGAGCAGAAAGCTGAGGAACTTCAGTGCAAGGCTGTCCAGCAAGGATCACCAAAGGGAGCTGTGGAGAACGCCGGGCTCTTGCTATGCCAGAGATGCACCAGCTTAGCAAAAAAATCCTGAGTCTGTGAGGTTAAACCAGGTTCAATCCCTAATGCTAATGCAAGATTTAACTCTTCCAGATACTATTTTAAGTTGTCCAGGCAGTCACTAAACACAACTAACTTTGAAAAAGATAGTTTAAAAAATGTTTGATTTGTGTATGTGATGATTCTCACCGGTTTAAAGCCCAGGTGAAGCAGGGCAAATTCAGGAAAAGAATCTCTGTTTTGTCTGGGGTTTTTTTAAACCAAGTACCTTCCAGTGTGAAGCACTTTTTAATTCTGCAGAGAAGGAGAAGCTCCCTCCTGGCAGGTTTCTTGGGCTGCAGGGAGCTGCTGGGCCTCAGACAGAAATGGGCCCATGTATGGTTACAGTGAGAACGTGTCGCTGAGAGGCAGCGAGGAGGGCGAGTGGGCTTTGGAGAGCTGGCTGACTCTGTGCTCTAGCAGAGGAATCAAAATATGGACTGTGCCCTAGTTAGGCTGATTCTGACTCCCCAAAGCTGTGTGTCACTTCATGCAGTTTGGGCTGCAGCCTGGGCTCTGTTTCGGGGGTGTTGTGTGTATGGTTTTTACTGTATATTTTTAAAAGAGCACCCAGTTCTGAGGAATCTATTCCCAGCTAGAGCACACAAGCACAAGAAAGGTCAGAGAGAGGCATCTCTAGCTTTGGTAAATAAACAAATCTCTTCTCTGTGGCTGGATGTTGTATTAATAGCAGTAGATTTGGTTTCGCATTGTGGAGCTCCTCCTGTTTCATTGCTATTGAAGATAAGAGAACACAAAATGTTCTGTCACCCTCCCTGGGAGAAAACAAGCCAACAGGCAGAGACTATTATATTTAAAGATATTACTGAGGCAAAGACTCAGAGCACACAAACACCCAGGTTTATATTCAGTAACTACTGGATACCATCACTGGCACACCAGTAACTCAGCCTTAGTTAATGCCTCGCATGGAAGAGTTTGCAAGACAAAGTCACTGCATGAGAAATAAACTAAAAATAAGGGTTGAGCCTTAAGCAGATGGAAAGGCTGAGCCTTAATTTTTTCCCTTTTTCACTTTTCTTAGTGGTTCAGTTGCAGCAAAAAAATTTAACAGGCCTTTTCTGCTTCTTAACCTGTGCACCCACCAGGCTGCTGCAGTCAGGTTCACTTCAGCTGGTAACCTGGAGTATTCCTTTATCACAGGACACCAGGACTGAACAAGTTTTTCTAAGCAGTTCCTCAAAGGAAGACTTCTTGTGAAATTGTAAAACCCCCTAACTTGGCAGCAGGCATGTGTAAAATAAATTAACAGAGCTGTACCCTAGAGCTTCCCTACGCGAGTTCTTTGGGAATAATTAATTCTAAAATTTTACATGTAGAATATTTTACTTGGGAATATCCACCTCCAGGGTGGAAGGCAGACTTAGCCTAGTGGGGAAGAAGTGTGATGGGAAGAAATGAAGAGTTTATCCTCAGCTAGTTGCCATACATGACACAAGCCATTGCTTCTCTAACACTGGTCACTGGCACATGAGTTAATCCCTGCTCAGGGTGTACTTCTTGTCCTCAGTGGCACCATTGCTCCACTTGGGCATCAGTCCAAGAAGGAGACAGTTTTCTCCTCTGCAAATAAGCATCTTCTGTTGGAGAGCAGATTGCTGGAGATAAGTAAAAATAAACATGAAGCAAATCAGATAATTCTCCTCTCAACAGTAATTTTCCTTGTCCTTGAAATGTCCTCAGCTACAGGTTTATTTGTTTCCCTGATGCTCAGGTAGAGTCTGTTCAGAGGGGAGTTGTTCTGCATGCAGGAGGCGTTTTGGAAAACTGCACCTCTACATAGGATTCATAAACAAACCAAATGACTCAACAGAAAGAAGTTACATGCAGTGAGATTCTTTCCTCTAGGGGTATTTTTAGAGAAAGAAAATAAAAATATTGGCAGAAGATAGACACTGAAATCACCAAAATTGTTTTCTCCCCAGACTGACCAGTCTGGAATTTAATTTATGTGTTTGTTGTGGCCCCCTGGTAGCAGTCCACCTTTCTGTGTTGTGGCAAAAACAATCTCAGCTGAGGTTAAGATGCTGCTTACATGTGTTTGTAAGTGAAAATCACTTCCCATCTGCTGCACTCATTGCATTTTACATAAAAAAGGGATTAATTATTTCTTCTAGATCAGCACATATGCAAATTCCTCTAAAAAATTCAAAAGAAATTCTGGGCAGAGACAATGGACTTCTTTGACAGCTACTGATGAGTCTTTAAGATGATTATAAATGTTCAGAGAAAGTAACAATTTCTGTAGTTAGGAATAAAAAAAAGGTAATTGTTCCATATTGTAGCTTCCTTACCATTTGAGAACAACGCCAAATTTAATTCTGCCATCACAGGAATTTCTGGCTGCAGTACATGTGAGAAAAGATTTCCATTTTGAGCATGAAATTTCTTTTAACTGTGATTTCTGATACAACATATGCCATAGAAATGAGGAAAAAGTCCCTGCAGTTTGTGTGAGGGCCTTCTGATCCTTTGGAAGGATTCTGTGTGCCTCAGTGAGTTAGTGCTTGAAAGGATTTAATCCAGATGGCTTTGAAAAGGAATGAGTTTTATTTGTACCTGATACCAATAAGATTTCTTTTTCAAACAGATTTAAGTGTCATAAGGGCTGTGATGTGAATAAGGGATTCTATATAAAATTAAAATCTTTGCATGCAACATTTTTCAATTAATTACATCATAAGCTGCTAAAATGGAAATATTTATTCTTGTTTTAAGTGATATCATTGTGGAATTTCAAAGCCACATGTGACCACTACGTTTATGTAATGACCACTGAAAAAATAGTGCTAGAAACAGAGAGTATCAATTTGAATTATCCCAAGAATATCATGTTCTTGAAAGGTAAGAGATATTAAACACCCAATATATGAGAATAATAGAGAAATAAATTATTTTATAACTTCAGTATTGATCCAGTTTTTGGCTTTCCAAAAATGAATTTGTGTACAGGATGTGTGCAGCTGAACTTTTGGGTAATGATTTTGGCAGATTGAACATGATATGAAGACCTTAAATCTGTTTGAACAGCATCTGAATTTCCCTTCAAGGTGCATTAAAAGGCATCAAGCAGCCCCCAGTTGCATAAGCAACAACAAAATTGCTGTTCTGCTTGGCAAGGTCATCACCTGGTTCTTGATTAGATGTTAATGGCAACAAATTAAGATACTCCAAGACAATGAATGTCCAACAACATTATTTTAGTATTCCACGTGCCTGAAAAATTTATCTTTTCTTTCAGGAATGAATCCTGTTCCCTGAAATGCAGCTGGAGAACGAGGGCAGCTCAGGCCACCCCAGGCCTCAGGAGATTGATAGTGCTGGCAGCTGAGGATCTAATTATGGATTATTTGGGTCGGACTCTTATCCCAGGTAGGTGTGACTTGATTGACTCAAAAGAGGTTAGTCCATCCAGTGCACAGGGTTATACTGAGAGCAGGAGTGGATTATTCCCCTAGAAATTGTCATCCTGTTAATCTTAAGGAGAGCCTGACAATTCCTGTAAGCAGACATCTTGATTTTATAGGGCATTTTTGTGCATATCTTAATGATATTGCATGAAGTGCTGGCAATGAGGTATGTTATTATTACATTTGCATTGGTTATGTGTGTTTTTAATAAAGCTCAGAATGAAGGCATTTACTCTGAAAAATACTGTTAGGAATGTTTCCTTTACAGCTTCTCTCTCAATTTGGCAAAGGCAAAGCCCAAACCAGACTGGCACAGTCTGCAATCCTTAAACTGACCATAAACAAGACACATGGCAATGTAGGGTTTATTGCATATTTTAAATTTTCATTGCTTAAGAGATTGAAAAATATTGTCTACTTGAATTACATAATTACCCACAACTGGATTGCAATATTTTGATGTTTTCCACAGTTTCTTGCATAAGCATTTTTAAAATCATCCCAGTCTTGTTTGTTACCTCATATTACCTATCAATACCCAGACCATGTTCAGTGTGTCTGGGAGTTATTGTGGCACTAAATAAATTCATGAAGTCAGTGTAAATGATGGGGTGCACTAATTAGGGCAGTCTGATTTCCCTTTGTTTGTTCCAAATTCCTGTGGAGGAGCTCAGGAGGGATCTGTCCAAGACATTACATCAGGAGAGAGGCTCAGTCTGATTTATCCATCGTGTAGGCGACACATTTCCAGAACTATATGTTCCACTTTAACAGATGCATACATTCTCAGAGGGGAGGACAATGAGTTGATGCAGGAAAAAGCATTCCCTGGAAAATCAAAAACCCAGGTGATCATTCTGTATCTTGGTATTTCATTTTCTGAGACTCACACGGAGGAGAGGAGCACGACCCTGCTGCCAGAGTAACCAGAAGTTATGAGTATTAATTTCCTGCCTTCCCAGCACTGATTGCCTGGTAGGCATTTCTTAAGTGATAAAATTCTGTCTTGTTTTCTGCTGTTTAACTTTGTGATCACTCAACATCCATTAGGGGAGCAGGTTTTGATGAAGGGAAGATTTCACCTTGGCTTGGGAGCTTTTTAATAAAACAGTTATTATTTTTCTAATTTGTCTTCATACTGTCCCTGAAGTACATTGAGGACAACAGGGACTGCAGCCAGAGGTGCAGCTCTGCAGAAGTTGGGGGGTTTTTTTGAGGAAGAAGGTAGTTTAGGAAGCTCCAGCCCTTGTTCTTCATGTCCCTTGCTCCCAGCTCCTCACCTGCAGCTCTCCACCCCTCCAGTTCTGCTCTCAGTTGTTTTGTGGCCACAAACTGAACAACTGAGTTAATAATCATCTTTCACCAAGAGATTGTGATAAGCCTGACCATGCAGTCCCACAGAGTTGTGCCAGCACCACTGAAAAAAAACAATGTCACCATAATCCCAGGCTGGTTTAGACTGAGGTGCCACAGAGCAGGGCAGTCCCACCTCTTCTCCTGGGTTTTCCTGACTGTTCCATGGACTGTGTTGGTTGTGCCAAGGAACAACTTCAGCTGAAAGCAGAGCTCTCACCACCATTTTTCTGGAGGGATTCTTGTTTTGAGGAAGCTTTGGCTGAAGTTCCACACAGTCTATGCAGCACCCTGCAACTTAAGAAGCTCCATCCAATTTTTATTTTGGCTTCCTTTTAGATTCCAGGTGTGAATTACTGCTGGGGTTAATCTGGAAACCCACATCCTCCTTGCACTCAGGGAGCAACCACAGTGTGTGCAGTGAGAGGGCAGGCCTAACCCATGCTCACTTAATGTGCTCTTTTCCTCCAGCCAATAATCACCCCCAACTTAATTAGCTAATGTTGTGTTTGGGGATTCAATATTTATGCACCAGGGAAGCCACAACATTGCAAACCTCTCTGTTGAATGCCCTTTTATAAAAACTGGATGTACCCATATGGATTGTTTCAAATAAAGATAAATTGCATTAGCACTGTGTGTTTGCAGGTGAAATTGGCTCTGATGCAGCTGCTGTATCAAAGAAATTTCCTTTATTATGAAACTCCAGTATTCATGTCTCTCCTTGTGGGACATAATACAGGAAACATTGCTGAGCCTGTGATGAGTTCATCTGATTCCAAATGAGCTACTCAGTAGTAATAGACTCAGTAACATGGTATAAGGAGAACATCTACATCAAAGCATTTTGAATTTGTTTTAATTTTTTGATTGACTGAAGAATCTGGGTTTGGTATTTTTTCCCCCAAAAAAGTCTAAATTTTCTCATGAAATTTTGACTATGTATTTTAAAGTTGTGGTGGTTTTTTAAACGTGACCTTTTTTCATGAAATGATATGAATATTTAATTATCTTTCTTTCTCTCAACACTGAATTTCTCATGGGGGAAAATGTTTTTTATTCCCCTGTTGTATATGCTTGTATCAACGAAAGTTTTTGTTTAAGGCCAAATTTATCACACTAAATAGGAGCTTTCACCATTGATTGGGTTATTCATTAACTGAGGTTACCCTGCAGTTGTTCTCATATGTAAAAGCAAGATTTAGTGCATAGTGAGAAATCTGCTGCTCTTCTGTTGGAGGGCCAATCCAGCCAGTTCCAGCACACTGAGGAGGAGACAGACAAGCAGAAGGAGCAGCTTTTCCAGAGCTGCCTGGGGCAGTAAACCAGAAACCCAAACTCTCCCATCCCTTACCATGCTCCAAGCCAGCCAGTTTTTCTCTGGCAGCTCTTTCACATTCTTGCATCTTTACAATTTTTCAAGACCACATTGAACAATACTCCAATAATATAATACTATATTAAAAATAGCTTCATTTCCTCTAAGAAAAAATAGAATTCCCAGTTATTTCAGTGTCAGGTTATATAATTAATATTTCAGCTACAGGACAAAGTAGACACTTGTTAAAAACTGAAATGTGCAAAGAACAAGCCCACAAATTCCAGGTTGTATTCTGGTTTCTAAGTGAGACCCAACCTTGTGTGCACACATGCACACAGGGCTTCTCCTGATCTTATCTTCTCTGGCAATACTAAAAAATCTCAGGGTAGGAGAAAAATCTCACATTTCATTTTGTTGACTCCATTAGATCCATGAAGGAGTTGTGATGATTTTTATGTTTGAAGTTTCTCGTTGCAATATAATTAAAAGCTCCTTCAGGAACTACCTTTATCTCTGTCTGTATCATATTTGTTTGGTTTTTATCTGTTCTGACCTTTCCATTACACTTTTCAATGAATTCTCACATCTCAAATGTCCAGAGATTTCACTCCTGAATTGCTTTTCAGGCAGTGGCAGGGTCAGCTGAGGATACTCCGAGTGAGGACACTGACTCGTGCGCTGGGAAATTCGGTGACGTTGGAGATGTCATTCCTTTGTGTTCCAGCAATCCATCCCTGGGCTGGATGGGGGCTTGGGGGCCTCAACAACAATATTCAGGATCAGCCTCAGGAGGTTTCACAGGGACATCAGGTTGGGAATCCTGGGCATGCCCAGAGACAGGGACTGCATTCCTGCTTTGTTTCTGCTCAGTTCCACAGGGGGGTTTGTTCATCCAGAAAATAACATTAATGCAGCAACTTGTTGATCTGGCTACATGGCCAGCAGAATTTAATAGGAGTTGTTTGTCAATTAATTTGAGATTCTGTGATGGAGTTTCTGCACCAAATAGTTCATTTTAACCTGATTTGTGGATGTGCCAATGTAGTCACACGGATTCACAGGATCAGAGTCGCTTCTCTTAATCTAGCCACAAATACTTGACATGACAATGCCATAAAATCAGGGAACTGGATATTCTGGAGTTAGAACTTGAGCCATCAGTCAGAGTCAGAGTGTAACAGAGCTATAAAAGTGTGCATTGACACGGAGTGTGATCAAATTAATATAAACAATATACTCCCAAGCATATGCCACTTATCCCAGATAAATCCCACTGGCATGTCTAGATTTAGTTTCCATGTTATTCCTTGGATATGATCATTAGGTAACACTGGACAACATTAATATTGAAGGGAGCAAATCTTGTACAGGATAAATGACAAGAACATTTACTCTGTCAGTTCTCCTTTTGTTTCCAGCAGGGAAACTGCATTATCATTGCCACAAACTAATCCCATTTTGTCCCTGAGTGCAGGAGGTCTGTAGCAGAGCAATACAATTGAATTAAAATATATTGATTGTATAGAAAATTAAGTGCAAACTATTTAACACATCCTAAGTGATTAGATGCAATAAAACCTTGCAGAGACAATTGCACAGCTGGCAAACCCAAGTCAGGAGAGAAAATTCAGGGAGAGAGGACCTGGCTCCAGACCTTGGCTTTTCCACCGGGAGCCTGACAAACACCCTTTGTGCTGGAGAGGACAGGTGTCAGCTCCATCCCAGCCCCTTCCACTCCCCATTTAGATTTTACATCAAGTCTCTGTGAGCTCTGCCTTGAAATCCCATTTTTCTAAGCAAAGGCAAAGGCAAACACCTTTTATTGGCACTGGTTCTAGAGGAGCAAAGGTGTTACATAAAGGGCTGCTGAGATTTTGGATTACACAATATTTTTAAGGGGCATGTGATACATCAGAAACTATTTATATGTACATTTGAAAGTAGCTGTTGATTACCCAAACTAATTCTTATCCTAAACAGATCAACACCACCAAGAAGGTACAGAAAAACAATTCTGCAGTAGCATAAAGTTAAACTGTCTTGTTTGTGGGTACATGAAAGGATTAAAGAGTATAATTTTACTCTCTTAGACCAAATGAATTCCTAAATTGGAAAAGCAGCTCTGTCCAAGGTCGCCTCTGTTGTTTCCAAAAATATCTCGAAACAAACGCAAGAGGGGCACTTTGTTGGGTGTTATCTAGACATATATAGTTTCAATCAAATTCTTCAACAAGTGTCAGAATAAAAGTCAAACATTTGTCTGACACTGCCAAGTCACTGGCAAGTGAATCCCCTCAAAGGCTGAAAATAAATTTGATAACAGAATTAAGAATTAGGGGATGTTTTCTTTAGAGAAAAAGCCACGTTAATTTGGGATTGAATTGTAAACACCTTTTAGATATTTCATGAAAGGGTTGTCTAATTCTTTCCACAACACTGGGTGAAGTGATACAAGGTTGTGTCCATGACCCCAGGAAAATATTTATAGTGCTTTTTCCAGTATATGAGTTCCCTCTTTCCCTCTCTTTGTGTTTTATGATCTCTCTTCAGTTAAACCAAGGAGCAGAAAAGAACTTTCATGGTATGAGAGTTTAAAGTGGTGCATTTCCCATAGAAATACTGAAGTGCAGCATAGTAAATAAAAACCACAAAAGGAGCAAGAGCCCACTGTGAGTGAGGCACGCTGCACCTCGCTGTTGGAGCCTGCTGGGAGATGTTTTCTGGAGGATTTAATGTCAGGGTGATGCTGGCACTGCCCGGCTCCTGGCCCTGCCCAATTTCCCTCGCTGCCCCAGGAACATGAACTGCCTCCCTCGCTGCTCCCTGAGCCCACGGGAAGGGAAAACCAAGGAGAGGAACCCTTTGGGCCAGAAGATGTAACACCAGTGTAAAATGTTGGTGGAGCAGGCTGTCTGTGGGTGACTTGCAGTGCTCTGATAGCTCTGTTTGCTTTTTAACGCGCTATAAAAACATGGCAGGCTCCAAGCACACAACGAGGAGATGGGGACAGTGTTTTATAAATTCTTTATAAAACCTCCAAGGGTTTAATGCTGCAGTCCACAGAAAGCTGCTTTAGGGCACTGCATCACTGAAATAGCAGTTGATTTAAAAAAATGTACGATTTTAATGTGATTTTCCTTTTAAATGTTTCTATTTTTAGAATTCCAAAGTAATTAATCAGCCCTTTTTGATCTTGGTAATTCTTCACTAATGGCTCTAAAACTTGTATAATAACTGCAAAGAAATGCCTAAACCCTGGTTTACTCACTAGAAAATGCTGTGGTAGTGTAAACCAAGTAAACTGCTGAATTATTAATTCTTTATAACCTTAGAGTTTCAACTGCTGTTTAAAAAAGAATAATCCAGTTTCAAAAACCCAAACATTAACACCCCCCCCAAATTTTAATTGCAGAGAATCTTAATGGCTTTTAGGGTTTTTCAGTATGAACCAGTTGTAAAATGTATAAAGAAATTGGGAGATTGGTTCCTTCATTATTTCCCTTACTTGGTCATTATTTGTATGTGATGTAATTCTTTATGGTTTTGTTGTTGTTGCTCCCAAAGAGCAAAGCACATTTTCTATTCCATTCCAGGAAAAATAAGTAGGGAGAGAGAAAGGAATTTCGCTTTGATAGCTGGTAAGATCCCATTTCCTATATTCCTGTCAACTGCATTTTTCCTGCTGTTAGCAAAAAGTGCAGGTTTGGGCTTTATCCTATTTCAAAAGGAGACTTAATTAAGTGCTTATTGTATAAATGAGTGGGTTTAGAACTTGAGCAGTTGCAATAAAATTTAGAAGCTTTAACATGACATCTTATTGTGTATTAAGAGACTGAACTGAAGCAGGAAAATAGACATTGGCTTAAGTAGATCCATTTGCAGGAAAAAAACTCCAGCTCCTGGCTTTCAGCAAATTCTGGATGTGTGTATCCTAATTAGCAAAAACGGAGTTTTTTCATTACTATGCAGAATGGAATGGCAAAAAAAGGGCAAAAATACACTTTTTAATAATAAATATAAGGAATGCCTTTAAATACAAAGTAAAAAATACAGTTTTAATCAAATGATAAACACTCAATATTTCAGCACTGGATTTGTGCAACAGCCTCTCATAAATGTCTACAAAAAATCAAACCACTTTGCTCAAGACTTGTTATTTCAATTGTTTGTGCTGAGAAAATCTTCCACAAACATTTAATTTTTGTTATAAATTAGAACATGTCCAATGGAACATTGATTTGTGTTGGCTGAAAGGCGTTATTTTAGATAATTACTGTTATTTTTACTTTCAGTGTGCTATAAATCTGATGATGGGCCCTTTAATTCCTGCTTGTTCTGTCAGGATGAAGAACAGAGCTAAATCCAGCAGACCTTGTTTTGGCAAAACTCCCACTGAAGTCAGGGCTTGTGAAAGTCAGGTTTGTCTCCCAGTTCCTGCTGATTATTTGGGACATGTTTGCTCCCTCTCCAAGTCCCCAGAGCAGCTCACCCAGGGTGACACCACCACGGGAATCAGGGAAATCAGTGTGAAAAATGCCCTTTTCACCCACTGCCCTTGGAATAACACAGATTGCCTCGGGAGCTTGGAGAGCCCACTTTAAATTCAGAGAGAATTTAAAGAACTCTTTAAACAAGCTGGAAATAGGTCAGATTCTGATTGTTAGAAAACAACTCCCCACGTGGGTGTTGCCACACAGGTGGGACCTTGTGGTAAAGTTGTTGATTCGTGGAACACTTCCTTGCTGGAAGGCTGGCACGGCCGTGGGATGTCAGTCCCGTACAGTGCACTGCAGCGAGGCAGCTGAAGGGTTAACCTGGGCAGGAACCTCCTGCCGGGAGTGATAACACCGGGCTCTGAGCAAACAGGGCCAGAGAGAAGCCAGAGCTGCCCTTGTCCCAGCCAGGGTGATGCAGGAGTGTCCCACGCCCCGCTGTGTCACAGCCTTACCCCAAGGGGACACTGCAGGTGACAGAGCTCCAGTCCCCTACCATCTGCCTCCCTGGGGAGCTGGCTCCAGGCTGGCCAAGCACTGTGAGAGGGGATCCATGGCTCTGCACCCATGGCTCTCTGGGGACAGTCACCAGGGAGTGAGCACCTGGGCCTGACACCGGGCACTGATCCAAGCTCCAGCTCTGAGCTCCTGAGCAAGGTCCCATATTGATTCCACAGGTGCTACAGGATCCATCTCCAGGCACTGATCCAAGCTCTGAGCTGCACCTCCAGCTCCTGAGCAAGATCCCATATTGATTCCATGGGTACTACAGGATCCATGGCCATCTCCAGGCACTGATCCAAGCTCTGAGCTGCACCTCCAGCTCCTGAGCAAGATCCCATATTGATTCCATGGGTACTACAGGATCCATGGCCATCTCCAGGCACTGCTGACACCTCTGCTGCAGCCTGTTCTGTAACTGACAGCAGCATCACACTGCAGGGAAGTCTTGTGAAGAAAGCTCTGAAAACTGAAATATTTAAACACAATAACCTTCATGGCTGTGGGCACCTATATGCATGTAACATCCTCAGTGGTAATCTCCATGAGAGTAAAGAGATGAAAATAAGCAGTCCTAGATTTGGGTAGCAAAGGAAGTTTTATAACATCCATTTTAGTTATTATAGTTCAAATGGAAGTAAAATGGTACCTCTAACATAAACCAAATTATCTGATACCCAGATGGTAAATGGCTGCTCCCACAAAACAGTGGATGTGCTGCTCTCTCATGCCTGTTTCTGATGTCTGGAACTATTTCATCTCTCAGGTCCATGTGGATCTTCCTGTAGCTCCAAGGACAGCTGAAATCAACACCACTAAATCCCCCAAAGCTGCAAAATATTACAGCAGTTTTATAGCTGGGATGCCTCCTCATCCACTTCTGGAAAGGAATAAGGAGAAGCCTTTGGAAAGTGAGCTGCTGCTCATGTGACTGCTCAGATTGGTGTTCCAGCTGGGACAAATTTGGTAAGTGCTGCTGCCCCAAATTTATCTAAATTTTTGATTTATTTGGAGCTTCCCAATAGAAATGCAAGTATTTTGCCATTTAAAATGTTTAATCTTATTAACCAGCCAGGCTATTAATAATAACAAAGTAAAAAATGGAGAAGTTAGCTTTTTTGGTTGCAAGATAGGAAGATAAAACTGTGAAATTCCAAGATTTTTGAATGCTTCCATCAAATCCTGAACTAGATGAAAAAGCCAGTGAACAGAATCCATTAAAGCTGCATTTATTGAATGTCCACTTGTATAAAAAGCTAAAAATAGTGTTTGACTTTTTCCAATTTTCCTTTGATAACAGTTATTATGATTTTTTGCTTCATCTCAGAAAGTCATTTTGCTGCTGCTGCTGCTGTGTATAATGTGTGCCCTTTCTTGGTGCAGCACAAATGACAGAGCACTAATCAGATCAGAACAACAATCACGTCATCTTTGAGTAACTAGCAATAAACTGTTTTTATAAGGAAGAAAGATGAACTATTTTTAGGGTAACTGAACAGAAAACCAGAAAATGATTGTACTCAGTCTTACTCCACATCACTGCTGTGAATTTCCAAGGCACTGCTTTTTCCTGAGCAGCAGGCTAATCCCTCTCATACATCTTTGTGTAAATGGCCCAGTCAAATAGGATTTCTAAGGTCTGGTTAAAAGTTTTGACTTCCAGTCTATGAAATCCCCCTTCTCTCTGCCCTGTCTGGTGACTCTGAACCAGAGGCTGGTTCCTAAGTAACCTAAATGTCCATTTTTGGTGATTATCCCACGTTTCCAGCATGTCTCACATCTCCTTGTCTGTGTTATTTTACTATTGCTGTCAAGCCTTCAGCGCAGGCCTCCGCTGGAAGTGCAGGAATGGCTCTGCCATGGCTTCTGCAGCTCTGCTCCCTGGGCAGGTGCTGTGTGGGAATGATGGCACAGGGCACCCAGGTGTCTCTGGAGATGGCTGTGCCCACCCCTCACAGCCTGGCCTTTCCTGAGCTTCCCCCTGCCAGAGATTCCTTCCCTGCCTCAGGGAATCCTGCAGCACTCAGCTCCTGGAGGCAGGGGGTGGTGGCACAGCTCCACCTGTGCCTTCCTTGCACCCTGTGCCAGGGGCACCCTGCTCTTCTCCCTGGCCTGGCAGAGTGGGGTCAGTGTGCAGCTGTTGGGAAAGCTATCTCCAGCTATTTGGCAGCGTGGGAGGGCTGGCATGAGGATGTCCTGGGATCTGTGGATCTGAGACCCACTGTGAGCCCTTTGGAAGCTTCTCAAATAAATGTCATTAAAGAACCCATTTTTCCTGTGGCCCAGCCACCAAAAATTTCCTTCTTTCACCTAAAAAATGTAAAAAATAAGAATACCATACAGTCAAAATGTAGTTTTGCCAGCTTTTATTTTAGTCCTGTTAACAAATATATTTAATGCAAAGGCAAACCAGGAACTCTATAATTACCATATTCTCTGGATATAGAAACCAGCAGAATATCTCATAGTTAGGTATCAAAGAAAGCAAAATTCATTTTTTTATATCCTGAAAAAAGACACTCTACTTCAGGCAGGAAAAACTATAAAAAACCCCACCAATCTATCTAGGAATGCAGTAAGCCAAAGGAGAAGAGCAGGAGTTCTGGTCCCACAGAATTATCTCTGTGCTGCTCATCTGGAATGGTGACAGGGACACTCTCAGCCCTCACTGCATCCCTGTGCCCCAGGCTCAGCCCTGGGCACCTCTGAGGACAGGGACAGCTGCCTGAGGCTCCCAGCTCAGGGCTGCACTCCAGGCCAGATGCAAGAACCCCTGGGCCATATCTACATCCATGGATAACCTCCAGCCCCGGGATGACCCTCTCTGTGTGTGTAATCCCTTTGGAATTGCACTGTGCAGACAAAACAGCTCAAAACTCCTCCCTGGGGAAAGCTTCAGCTGAGCTCCCTTTGCATTTTCACTCTCAGAAAATATACAGGGGGTAAATGTGCAAGGAAAAAGCTTCTGTTAAAAACAACAATAACAGAAAAGATAATGGAAAAAGCTCAGCATCCAAGTGATTGTTCTCCAGGCAATCAGCTG
Source organism: Passer montanus (assembly GCF_014805655.1). NCBI lineage: Eukaryota > Metazoa > Chordata > Aves > Passeriformes > Passeridae > Passer > Passer montanus. The sequence continues at coordinate 6,057,237 of NW_024370263.1, read as the reverse complement.
AGCTCAACCGTGCAAGGAAAGAATGGCCAGGAGTGCTGGGGCTGGGCCAAGAGCTCTGCTGCCACCCTGGCTGGGTAAGGACAATGGGGACAACAGGGCCAAGCCAGGAGGGCCACAATTATACAGCATCAAGACTCTCAGGCCTTGCAAAAATGTAACCTTATCGATAGAGAATGAGAGGCAGAGCAATTACAGGAGTTTGCTGTGACCCTGCAGAAGGATTTGGTTCCCTTTGATCTCCCTACAGATTCGTGCCATTCCTGGCCTCATAAAACATGGATTTAAGAGCAGGTTCACCCCAGTGCAGCCCTCCCAACAGCTTCCAACCATGGCACACTGGCACTGAGACACTGGAGCAAAGATTCCAGAGGGGTTCTTTGCTCCCTCTGTTTATGCACCAAAACCAAACCATGTACAAAAATTGTAGCATTGATGAAAGCAACAGTATTTAACCAGAGTCCTCCACTTCATGTGGGCATCAGGAGGAAGAATTCATAACACAAGCCTATCTTTACCTCCTTCCTGAATGATCTGACCAATGGCTGCTTGATTTTGTTGTTTCAGAAAACATTCTCTCTTACATTCCATTAATTTCTCAAAGTCCTGCCACATTTGCATTTGCTTCATATTCGGCCCGTGACTTTCCCGTACAACTTTCTGTTTCTCTCGTAGTTTCTGTTAAACATACAGAAATATCAGATTTCTGCAACAGCTCTACACCACAAAAGTTGCTCACATAAGCAGCTTGGAATCAGAGATTTTTATATGCTATGGAAATATTGTTTTGTTCACTCTGATAACACTCCCTGCAAGTGCTAAAGGCATTAACACCTGGGACTTAGATCTTTGTATGGATTGACAACTATTTCCATGGTTTTTAACTGTTTAGTCTTATCTATTTGAGAACTTATGCTAAAAATCTGACATCATTTCCATGCAGAGCTCTTGCAGTATCAAGGTACAACCTGCAATGGATTCATAGCATGATACTCTAACACAAAATCAATGTTTTACAATTAAACCCCCTCCTGATTATTAAGAGAGGCAGCTCAGACCTGTAAAAATCACTCAGACTGACTAAGAAAAGGAAAGTAATAAAACTTGTTTGGTGTGACTTGCTAAGCCCAGCCTTGTCCCTGCTGATCTGAGCTTCAGACAAGATTAAAACTGGACAACTGCCTTTGTCTGACACCACTGATCCCCTGGCCTTTAGCAGCAGTGATAAGGGTGACAGGCTCAGAATTTATTGTCTTCAACAGGTTGCTTTATATACAACAGAAAATCTGAGCTGGCACAGTTCGTTGTGCCCCTGTTTCAGGGTCTTATCCAAATGGTTTTCAGGGAATGTGCTGTCACATTTGCCTATCCCTTACAGCAGCTCATGCTATGCCCTGCAGGAAATCAAGCCCTGAGGAGGGAGCAGGATCCTTTTCCAGGGTATTAATTACCAATGCCAGCAGTGATGGAATTTTCTTTGTAGGCTGCACAATGCTTTTTATAAAAGACTGACCACAGCCCCACAAAAATACAAACTGTACAATGGCTGTAGAAGGTAAAAGCCTCATTCTTACCTTCCCAAGGTTTTCTTGCTCAAGGATTATTCGTGTATATTGTTCTCTAAAGGAAACATAAAATTATTTTATCATATTTTGGTTCTATGTAACAGGACAGAACAATGATGCAAACATGGAAAATGATGGAAGTATTGGGAGGTTCATAAATGAGACAGAAGAGGAAACACTAAGAAACCTTTTTGTCATTGGACAAAATGAATCCTTGATATGAAGGATCAGATCTCCCTGTCTCAGCTGTGCAGCTGGGAAAAGTGATCCTGGCTAAGGTCTCTTACATTTTTGAAGCAGGCACGATCACTGCTCCTTCCAGCTTGGGGGCAACAGTGAGGCTATGCAGATGAGATCCTGATCCTTCTTGTAATTAATTTATCCTGGTGCCATCCCAAGGGGAGCCACAGCCTCACTCGTACAAGTGTCAGAATTTACAGACCCACAGCCCTTAACTGCTGTGAATGCAGGGGTGGAAGGAGTGGGAGAACCCAGGGATGAGGGGGAATGACATTTCAGCCTGACAAGGCCAGTGAGTGCAGTGGCAGTGCTCAAATAACTGTAATTAAATAACCCATTTTTCTCTCCCAGAAAACAGCCCTCACATTTTGGGCCCAGGTACAGGCTGAGAATGTCAATGCTGACTTTCAGCATGGAAGGCCCTGGCTGGCCACCTCTGCCTGTACCAGGTGGCCTCATCACTCTGCCATACCCAAAGCTGACACAAGACCCCTGGCAGTAAAATATGCACACCACAACAGCACTGTGCACAGACAGCACAGGGACTTACCCTTAGCTTTTCTGAAATGTGACAATAGAAAAAAAACTGTGCACTGAGCCACTTGGAAAAAAATCAATTCTATTTTGTGTGTAATTATTACATTTTTCTGGTGTGAGAATCAGCTGATGGAATTCCAAATAACCCAGCTCATTTAAAGAGCTTTCCAAAGTGCTCAGGGTAGATGACCTCTGAGTACAGAAATCCTAATTTCCAGAAAGAAATGTCCCCCTTCATGATGCCAGAGCCTGAAGGTTTCCTGGAGTGTGAGAGCAGCTGGGTGGACCCAAAACTCTGTGTTCCCTTACTCCTTCCCTTTCTCCCAAGTACTGCAGGACTTTGACTGGAGCACTGGGGCCTGGGGCCAGCTGGTCCTGCCTCCACAGGAATGGAGCTGAGCACTTTAGGATCTCTTGCTCTTGGACAATCCCAGCCAGAGCAGATCAGAGCTGTGCTGAGGCTGCTCCAGGTGCTGTGCTGTCCCACTGATCCCAGAAATCCTCACCCAGCTGGAGGTGAGGCTGAAGCTGCTTCTTTGCCCTGGCACACAGCACATGTTCTCACACATTTGGCCTCCAGAACACCCTCTTTTTTTAAAAGTAGAGTTTTCAAAGTAATCATCAGAAGATTTTATGTCTTTCCTAGTAAGTTTTTCTTTACTATTTATAATGATGACTGGAAAGAATGTAACTTAATAACTTTGTTAAAACCCTACAACTTTTTATTTTTAGAAAAGAAAATTAACTTTTCACATTCCTAACAAGTGACTCCACGGAACAGAGAGTTTATATTCAATAAAGAGGGTCTGAATTAAGACATTTTTTGTTCAATACGTTGTTAGGAAAGTGCCATTCTATTTATGGTTCATTTTTACTCCGTTTACATTCCAGCCCTTGCTGAAAAATACATTCAGGTTCTAAAGGGATGTCTAGAGAAAAATGTCATTGTCTCATTTTATATTTTGCTAAGATCTCTCAACTGAACTTTGCTGTAACTCACTGAAATGAGACAGCTCTGTGACCTCTTGGCAAGGTCAGGACTGTGGCTGGTCCCTGAGGGAGGATAATTTCCACAGTGGGGAAGTGAAATGGGGACAGCACAGAGGGCTACCAGCCTGCTCACATTCCCTGCCCATACCTGGGATTGCATGGCTGGGCTCGTGCTCCATCCCAGCACTGGGCTCTGACAGCTGCTCCTGTGATTCCCACATCCTGGATCTTCAGTTCCCAAGGATTTGAGTAGGAGTGAACCAACCTGAGCCCCACTCCCTGCTCTCTGACCCTGCTGCCTCAGCTCCTCACTTCATGAATATTCACTTCATCACCAAGGTTTTATCTGTTCAGCCTTCTGCTTTATTGTGCTGTTTCATCTTTCCTTCATTAAATAAATGTGTATTTCCTACAGCCTTTCATTATTTTGTGAGATGGAGCAAGAGCCCTCTCAGCCTCCATCACTTCTCTCTCCTCTTCCTTCTCTTGTCCCTCCCCAGCGTTTGTAGTTTTGATTCTTTGCTCACTCTTACTTTCCTACACTCTCTCCTACACAGTGTTTGAACACTGCCACGCCTCACATCCTTGCAGAAGGTCTCTGGGATGGGTGTTACTCTGGTCCTTCCCTTCCTGGTGATCTCTGCCTCCCATTCTAGGCCAAGGAGATGCAGCTCCACTGCTACCAGTGCAAGGGGCTTCAGGAAAGGTCTGATGGATCCTCCTGAGACAATCCCTGGGGTTTCTCACTGTCTGACACATTTCCCTATCAATGGCCATAAAACTGAGCAAACATGAATTTTAGAACTGTTTTGATAAATGTGTTCATCGCTGGGAAATACTGTGGTGGGAAAGCAAAGACCACCTTGTAAAACTACTGACACCAACTGGACTATTTTACTGACAACAAGGATCTAAGATTTACTTTTCTGGAAAACAGAATTTCTATTTCATGCAATATTCTGAAACTTTGAAATGCTAATTATGAAGACTAAGCCCTGGGTATTTTGACACTTTTACCAACTGGAAATTATAATAGTTTTAGATTTTTCCTGATGCTTAATTTTGAAACAGTTTGTTGACTGTTGCCTGAATTTTGTTTCAGCTTTTACGTTGTATTAGAAGATTGAACATACACAAAATTTTCAACAGGATACTTTCACAAAAATATTTAGTTAAGTTACACTTAGTTAAGTGTAAAAAATCTCTATGACAGGGTAACATTTAGACTTCTTAGCACAGATAATGAATCCGAAATATCTCATTCTCAGAAAACATTTCCATCTTTGGCAGGAAAAATTTCTATTTAAAATAGAAAACTACACCAAAAATAATCAGCAGCTCAATTTATAGTATTTCCTGTTTCTCTTGCTGCCAGTCAAAGGCAAGGGGTCCTGAAAAGAGTCATGGGATGAAGGAAGTGGCTTTTTAGTGGAGTCAGTGAAACTGAGGGTAAGGGTGGAGGTTCATGGGATGGTGCAGAACCATCGTCAGAGTTTAAAGCCTGTCCTGGGCTGAGAATCTCCAGTGGGAGGGGCAGATCTCCTGGTATGTCTGACAGAAGCTGTACGTTCACAGCACTATAGGCTGGAATCCGAGATGCTTATTTTTAGATTATCATAGTGTTTCTAAATTTATCAGGTGAACTCCTCCGGCCCAAATGCCAATGAGAAAATTCCTGACTTCAGCCTCAGTTTGTGAATCTCTTTCAGGTGACCCTGAGGGGAGAGAATCCTGCCCAGGGGAGAGAGCCCTGCCCAGGGCAGAGAGCCCTGCCCAGGGGAGAGAGCCCTGCCCAGGGCAGAGAGCCCTGCCCGCTCACCGAACCGCCCTGCGCCGCTCCTGTGGGTCTGGGGACACGTAGGCCTTCATTTCCTCCCTGGCACGCTGCAGCTGGACCTCCAGGCTCTGTGAAGAAATACACCATTAAATACATTTATGGGTGTGTATATTATAATTGCCATTTCATTTCACAGTGAACAGTTGGTGCTCTCACCCTTTTCATGCAGTTAATGTAACGGTAGTTGCTCTCTTCCTGGGCACACTCCTCAAGAAGCCCTTTCACTTCCTGTGGGAAAAGAGCAAGATTCCAAAGCACATGGTGACTGAAAGCTCCCAGGAGATGCCCTATGTTGCCATATAAACAATGAGAGTTTATAATATTAGTAATAATAATAATAATAGTAATAATCCTGACCTGATAATTTCTCAAATGTTTATAACACTTGGGCTTCTCTCAAGTCTCTTCTAGAGTGAAAGGCAACTGAGTGGTTTTAGATTTGCAGTTTCAGTCACAGTCAGAGATGCAAAATGGCTGTTAACAGGTTTTTATTAATGCCTGACTTGTAACAGACACTTCAGCACTGCTGCCAAGTCTCCTGTTCCTCAGCACATCTGAAGTGCCAGGCACAGCTGTGAACAAGCATTTCCTGGAACACATCTGCAAAGTGCATGTTAGAAGCTACAGACATGTATGTTAATCACCAATCAATAATTATATGGAGGAGTCTGGAGATAGTGGGTTGCTCCCATCTCTAAATGGTCCATTCCCAAAAAACCTCATGATCCAATGGAATTCCTGCACACATTCCAGGCTGCACAGCATTTGCAATTCCAGAGCTCTGTCACTGTGTGATTTCCAGACCATCAGCTGGAAACTCAATTCTACAGTTCAGCTCATGTCCAGCTCAGTCAGTGGCTGTGATTGTCACCACGTGCTAGAAAATGACTGGGAGTTGTGTGCCAAGAAGAAAAGCCTTGATTGTTGTTGTAAAATAGTTCCTTTGGAAGGTCCATTTCATACCAGGTCCATCTGGTAAGAAGGAACTTTTAGAACAGGAAAATAACTGCCTGTATATCCACCCACACTTTAAACCCCCTATTTACCTTGCAGTATATTCTTCTGAGAGTGAGGCCTTGATAAACCAAGCCCAGTCAAAATTCACAGGAGTGATGGAGTGAGACAAAGCAGGAATTCAAGACAGTCCCATTTAATGAAGTCTCCTCACAAGCAGTTTCAGTCATTAATTATCCACTAAATTTGTTGCTAATGCAGTGAAACTGCTAACTACATATAAAGATTTGTCTTGATCAATTAATCTTTATTTTAACAGACTAACAGACACTGTCCAGGGCAGCAGCATTTCTGGCAGACTCACATCCTTGCTGTTCAGAGCTGCATGAAGCACTGTGGGTCCAGGACCTGTGTGACTGCAGCCACCCCCCAGAGCAGCTCCAGGCATCACCTGGGGGTCCCACTGACTGCATTTGTACTTTCCTCACCCTGAGGGAGGGCAGGGAGGCACTGCAGCCCAGCAGTGCCCGTGCAGGAGCCAGCCCCAGCTCACCTGCTCCAGCGCCGAGCGGTTCGTCTCCAGCCCGGCCGCACAACTGTCATACTGGATCTTCTTCTCATCACATTCCTGACTTAATTCCTTGGTGAAAAGGGCAAAAGGGCACATCAATGAAATCTTCCTTTGGCTGCCATGTGACACTGAGGCTCCTCACACGCCAGCCCCAGCTCCTGGAGTGTGACCCTGGCTGGCACATGGCTGTGGTTATGCAGGGAAGCCACCAACCCCCCACATCCTGGGGATCAGAGAGAAGGAAATTCCCTCTGCTCCCTCCCTGCCAGGGTAACAAGGCTGTGTTTGCAAGAAGAAAGAACAAACAATTATAAAAATAGGCATTAAGAAAGGATCACTATAAGTGTTCCCTAGGAAAAGCCAGATTTCAACCCCTTTGCTGGATTTCATCTGCTGACACTTTGAATGGAACCATTAAAAGTAGGTTTTCTGGAAATTTCACTGATAGATAAATGCATTAATTTATTTCATTCCATGGTAATGAGCCAACTTATGGCAGCTGTACACCCAAAAGCCTTTTTTTTCCCCAGCTCTCTATAAAATTTTGAGAACAAATGGACAAATTTGTCAGTGCCACAGACTGAAGCAGGAATTAGATCAATGTAGCCAACACTTGGATGAGAAGTTATCTGCAATCCACTCAGAAAGACAGTGTTGGTTGGGATCACCAGTGCTGGAATACAGAAATAGCTTTGCAACTAATCTGAAACTAACTTTGCTTTGGGTTTGAACTATGACTTTTCACATTTTTCCCTGATGTAGTAATTTTTTAAATTGCTATAAAGGACTGAATTCTGTGCCTGCACTGTCAGCTTTTACAAATCCCAACCTTTAGCAGGTTGCTTGCTGCAAATGCTGTTGACACATTCTGCTATTTCCAGCTTTCCCTCAGAGTTGATCATGTCCTTGTACAGCCCTTCAGAGATCTGAAAATTGGATTTATTTGTGGGTTGGACTGGGCTTACACAGAAAGAGAGGAGTGTTTCTACAAACCTGGCAGTTCTGACGCAGCTGCCTCAGCTCTTTGATGACAGGAGCAAGGCTTGCCTTCTTCTCTGCCACCATGGCATTCAGTTTCTTCACCTGAGAAAGGGACAAAATAATATTCATTAACTCTATAACCCTAATTGTACATTTATGTAATTAGGAATGTGACAAGAAAGGGAAGTAAATCAAAATACAGTGAGAAAAAATGTGTGATAAAACCTTAATTATAGAATTAAAGTTCAGGCCTGATTAAGAAAGGGGAAAAGCTCATCTGGCAGTGGGGTCATTCCCATAAATGAGGCAAATTCTGCTCCCATTGTTCCAGCTGAGGACATCCCACAGCAGTCCAGGGCACTGCCCTTGTGCCCACCAAAGAGCTGAAGGAGGAGGGGAGATGAAGGGGATGCACAGAGGGGGCTCAGAGAAAGGAAGAAATCCTTAAGAAAACAAATACACTTGCACAGGTTAAATAAAGCTTGAAAATGCTAAAACTGAGTCACTTTGATATATTTAGACTGAAAATTCCAATTGCATCCACCTTTCTGTTTGAGAGTAATTCTATTTTAGTTACACCATTGTATTTCAAAAGTGCCTTAATGAGTTAAAAAGATGCTATTTTGCTTTTCGCTCTCTTATAATATTTTTAAATTAGAAATTCAAGTTCTTTCTTGCTTCTATGGCTATGTGGGCAGGTAAATTAAAACATGACAGTTCTAAGGGCAATTGAAAATCAGGCTATAAAGAAAAAGACAAGCTATTTAGCTCTTTAAGCATATTAAGTATCTTTTCAACAAGCTTAACTCCAGTGATTTACCAACATTTTAGAAAAAAAAATCTCCATTACAGATTCAAACCATTTGTCTCTTTCAAATAATGTGTCAAATAAGAACAAATATGAAACCACTTCTGAAAAAAAAAGTAAAAATATCAAAGACAAGATTTGATATCCCTTAAGTTTCTGAAGGGGATAAAAGAAGGATTTATTTGTAGCATTTTAAAGAAAAGAAATTCACATTTTAGTAAACGTTGTCAAGATTATCTTTGCAGATGTATTTGTTAGAAATATTTTTATATATATATGTATAAACACAGATTAAAGGAAAATTATAAACCCAAACAAAAACATTAAATTGGGCTTTATATGCTGAAGAACCACATACTCAAACTGAGGAAATGCAATAGTTTAAGACAAAAATCACCATTTCAGACATGTTATCTAATGTCTGGCCTTTCACTTCATCCATTTCACTCTTCACTGCAGAGACTCTTTCCAGCTCCTCCTGGGTGTAGCTGTATCCAGAGATTCCTTTCTTCTCCTCGATTGCTTGCTGCAGACACAAACAATAAATGCTGGATATGAGTCCATCAACCAAGAAACAGCAAATTCCTTCGTGGAGCCAAATACTGTGAAGAAGTGAAAAGGGTAAGTACTGTTATTAATTTATTTTATTAATCAATTAATTATAATTAATCTAGCTTCCAGAAAAGTATATTTTATCTCGTGCATGAACAGCAGGACAATAAAAACCCTCTGTAAATACAATTTTTGGTCATCCAACACTCAGTGAAGTCAACAGAGAGTTTCCACAGAGCAAAGTGGGCTGGAGGTCAAGCTCCGAAGAAGTTCAATGTGTAAAATCTGTCTACTTAATCAGAAGATGCAGCAAGTTATTTTGTATTTTGGTAACAAGAATACAGGGATTGGAAGAAGATACCACAGAGTGTTCCTGCATTTGGGATGCTTACAGTTATCCAGAGCAGAAATCCTTCTGCTGCTGTTCTGGCTTAGGGAAGATTCTCCAGTTCTAAATTTAAACACATTTTCTTCTAAATATTGTGGGTGCTTGCCTGCTCTTCCTTTAAATACTATTCCTATATATTTTACAGCAGTAACTTGGATCTTATTTGCTGCTGGTCATTCTCTAAGCCCTCACTACATCTGTGGATACCAAAAAGTAATTTAAGCATCCAGCCTTGCCCTAAGCAGCATTTATACAGATTCACCATCCACTTTAAAAAGCAGGGTCAGGCCCCTCAGTCTAAAAACAAGCTGCAGACCAGTCCTGATGGACACAAAGTACAGCAGCCTCAGAGTCAACAGCTAAAAATCCCTTTTCTACCCCAAAGGCTCAGAGTTAACAGCCAAAAATCCCTTTTCTACCCCAAAGGCTCAGAGTTAACAGCCAAAAATCCCTTTTCTACCCCAAAGGCTCCTTCAGGGGAGCAGCAGGAGCTGGGGGTGATACACATTAGGATAGTGCCAGCAGCATCCCTGGGATGCTGGGGCTGCTCCCAGGGCAGGAGCAGCACAGGGTGATACCCAAGGTGATTAGGATAATGCCAGCAGCATCCCTGGGATGCTGGGGCTGTTCCCAAGGCAGGGGAGCAGCACAAGGTGATACCCAAGGTGATTAGAATAATGCCAGCAGTATCCCTGGGATGCTGAGGCTGTTCCCAGGGCAGGAGCAGCACAGGTTGATACACATTAGGATAATGCCAGCAGCATCCCTGGGATGCTCAGGCTGCTCCCAGGGAGCAGCACAGGGTGACACACATTAGGATAATGCCAGCAGCATCCCTGGGATGCTGGGGCTGCTCCCAGGGAGCAGCACAAGGTGATACACATTAGGATAATGCCAGCAGCATCCCTGGTGGGCTGGGGCTGCTCCCAGGGCAGGGAGGGCTGGCAGCAGGGGCTGAGGTTACCAGCTGCTGCAGGGTGGCCTCGTGGCGCTGCCGCAGGAGCTCCTCTGTCCTCTGCAGGATCCCGTACTCGGCCGTGATTTCTGCCACCTCCTGCCTCCTCTTCTTGTAAAACGTGTTCTTGCTCCGCAGCTTGCTCACGTACTGCTTGAACTGGGGGGAGAGAGCAGCAACAGGGCCTTACCACAGCAGAAAATGTCATTATCCTCTTTGTCCTGCACGTCCAAAGTGTGGTTAGAACAGAGGGCTGGAATTCAGGATTCCCAGGGTCTATTTATTTTCAGCTCTGTGTTCGTTCACTGAGGGAGATCAAGGAAAGAGATCCTCTGCTTTCTGTCCCAGCTCACTCCTTTGCAGGCCTGAGATCACTCCCTTCTGCTCACCACCATTTGACAGCTGGAAAAGTAACTACTCCTTGCAAAACGTTATGGGAGTCATGGATAATGAAAACTTAATGCAACAGTAATTTGCACTTGTAACAGAGCCCCAGCCCTGCAGACCAAAACATGGTAATAGCCAGCAGCAGAATTGGAAGGGAAGAGGACATGGGAAAAGATTTTTTTTTTTTGTTTTTCAAATGTTCTCAGTAGTTAAAACTTGTTGTTCTCTTTCCCTGACTCCAGCAGACCTGGATGATATTGCTGGCTAAGTTTTTAAACCCAGGAAAATAAAAGCAGGGTCCTTACACAGAAACAGAGAGTATCTATTTCACTCAAAATCTAAAGCAATGGAGAATTTATATTTTTATTAAAGATTGAGTAAAATAATAAAAATCCTTACAGTCCAACAGCCTTAGCTAATTCACACCTGGACCTGTGTGTGTTCAATTTGTAACACAAGCACCAGGGCCTGGAACAAACAGGTAAGATTTTTCTGTGCTTTAATGTTTTCCATCTGTTGTGCAGTCTCAGGTCTTATTCTTGGATTTTACATGAGAGCTACAAGGTAAATGCCAGTCACAGCTCAAAAAATGCATTCAGATCCAGAGATGCAAAGCAAATAAAAATGATGAGAGTAAATGATGTAAGAACAGGCTTCAGAATGCTCCTGGCTGAGGAGGCGTTGAGTGTGTGCAGGGAGCACAGACCAGGCAGCCCCAGGAGGAAAATTAATCCCACTCCCACTGATACAGCTTTGAAATTCAAACATAAAATAACTTAAATTTCAAATTTTACATTAATTTTTCTTTTTGTGAAATTATCCCTCTCCCTTCTACAGAATAAACCCAAACCCCCAGTGTGACCAAAGGCTAAGAACCCCCAGAGTAACTGTATGTTCTATAAAAAGTGTCCTGGGCAAACTGCCCACAATGAAATCAACCCTGTTCATCTGCCATCCTGTGCAATATCTAGGCCAAAGCTGCCTCTCTCTTGCTACGCTCCAGAACTATTTTTAAAGCCAAAAGCTATAAACGTTTTTGGTGAAAGAACAAACCCACAAATTACTCAATGTGCTCTATGCAGATTGGCCTCTGTGAGGCTTTGGGATAACATCCTACATCCTGCTACTACCCAGGACAAGGATACACAAGGTCACCTGAGCCCCTGTCACCCTCTCTGCTGCATTACTGCCACATTTAATACAGGAGCACCAAATTCATTCCTTTTCATAGCAAATTCAATCACATCCTCTTTGTTAATACAAAAGACTTTTTTTTTTCTTTAATTGCTTAGACAATACCAAGCTTTCTGTGATTTCCAAGTGATTACAAAGGTATAAATACAATCTCTCCAACCAGCTGAGGAAAATCTAAGGCAAGCACAGCCATCTGTCTTGATCCTTGGGACATTTCATTTGACCAGTGGAATATAATAAAGAATGAGGTAAAGGATTCAACTTAATATGTGGCCACACAGAGCTATCAAATCTGAACGATCTTCTGTCAGTGCATCCCAGGATGAAAAGCAAACTATTATTCTCTTCACTTTTAAGGTCTTGAAAATAGCTCGAGTGGGAGGTAGGGTTTTTGCATATTCAATATTCAAAGCATAATGTATTTCACAATGAAAGTCAAAGGATCTTGTTGATTAACGAACCAATTCCACCACTGTTCTATTATTAGTTGATTAACTTAGGACTATATAATACAAATTTCATCCCAAATGAACTACAAGTTGTTCACAGTGACAACTGAAATCTGTTCTTTTCAGGAGGTTCATGTCAGCACAACCTCTGGCTTTTTAAAGCAAACTATAACATTTCACACAGCTTTTATTGCAGCAAACAAGGTAAAGCAGATATAAACAACACTAGGAAAGTGATCATTTGTGTAGAAAATCAATCAATAATTTGGCAAAATGTTCAAAGGACCTGATTTACTCCAAGGGCAGCACAGATTAGCTCCTCAAAATCTTACTGACTGAAGGCTCCTTTAGATCCAGGGCCAAGTTCTGAGCTGGAGCTCTTACATTTGACTCTACTTAAATCAGCAGCTTGTAGGGGTCTTACAGCAGAATTTGGCTTCTTCAGCCTAAAAGCTGAGTCTTTCCACAGGCTTCCAAAAATGAAAAGAACGTATAAAATAGCAATGTTTTCATCTGTGTGAGCATTGCTTCTGAGGCTTTATCCACATAGAGATCTTACAGCAAAATTAGGCTTCTTCAGCCTAAAAGCTCAGAGTCATTCCAAAGGCTTCCAAAAATTAAAAGACCATATAAAATAGCAATGTTTTCATCTGTGTGAGCATTGCTTCTGAGGCTTTATCCACCTCATGTGTACATGAGAAATCAGTGCCACAAAACACTGCATTTTACTGAGGTGAAAGGTCCTTTCAATAATTGGAATAGTTGACAGAGAAATACCATTGCTGGGCCACATCACTTTCAAGTGAAGTAACCAAAGGAATCCAGTGCTGAGCAGCAGCATTTTCCCACAGACCAAGGCAGCTGCTCGCTGTGTCCAAGCTCCAGGCTCATCCTGGGCTTCCCATGGATCTGCCCATCCATGATGTTCCAGTCAAGGCCATGTCCAGCAGCTTTTCTTTCTCAAGCAACTGAACACCAGCAGTTATTTCAGCTTTGGGATGAAAGGACTGGATGGGAACCAAGTGCTGGCACCAAGGGAGCAGTGGGAGCAAACCAGCCTGGAGCCCGTGTCAGCCCAGCCAGAGCCCTGGAGACACAAAAAGCACCCAAGGGAAAGCCAGCAAAGATTCTGCCCTTTCACTTGCCTGTTTTTATGGGTGACTGTAACATAACAAGCATGGAATGTAGATTATGGAACACAGTGAATGAAAACAGGACTTTAATTTCTCATATAACACAGGCATGCACCATCCCTGGGCAGATTTCCTGGATCATGCTCCATTTTTATTGGAAGAAGCCAGCAATGCACCTACTTCATGCTGCTCCATTTATTAGAACCTGGAACAGGTTGATATCACTAGATTCAGTCTCTCCACACTTAATGCAGAAATTATCTTAACAATTCTAAATAAAAATCCAGTCAAGGATGTAGAAATGGCTTCTCCAGGGGCATCCAGAGCCTGGCAGGTTATCCCCCTGCAGGAAAGGACATCAGCCTGGTGACCTCTGTGGTCAGAACTGGGACCAGCTCCCCTTTGCAGCCTTGGCTGTTCACTACAAGCTCCTCACCTCACCTCCTTTAACCCCACATTTGCCCCAGGAGAAGTTTTCACAAGGCTTCTTATTCCAAGATTGTCATTAAAGGAGAAAATGGATAAAACTTGTTTTCTCCAAAGAACAAATCCCAGATAAATTGCTCACTTTGGAGTCAAATCTTTTAAAACAGTACTTTCTGGATTAATGCAGCAATTTCACTGTTATTATAATCAAAATATTCTTCATACAAAAATATTACAGAAAATAAAGTATTAATTGCAAAAAAGTGGGTTTTTATGAAACACATTACAAGGTTCCAAATAAAAAAAATACTTAAGAAAATTATTTGCATAAGCACAATAATTGCAGAAAACCTTAGCTGACTATATTTTCATTAAAAAGTGAGGAACAGATGTTTTAATTTCTAACTAGACTAATGACTAATTAATGGGATACAGATTGTCCAAAGTATTACAATTCAACTAGGAAAAGTTCCTGAACACGACAGGTTTTCCATATTTTTTTCCTAAGAGGCTCTAAATTCACGCTAGTACAGCCAGTTTTGGACAGAGTCAATAACTCAGACATAGAAGGATTACCTTCTAAAAGATAAGAGCAGAAGAACCTCAGTCTAATAAAATGAAAATATCCTACAGGCTGCACATGGCACAGCTCAGCCAGGAAAACTCTTCCTTAGCATTTTCCAGGAGTGCTTGCTTCAGGTCAGGCAAGAAGTATTAAAGCAGCCATTGCCTATACTTTGAATCAATCCAAATATTTATCATGAAAACCCTTTTTCAGTGCGCAGGGAAGATTCACAGGTCAGTGAGATCCAGGATTTATCCATGGCAGGGGGTGCTGAGGGAATGCTCAGCTCTGGGAGATTTCCTGAATCTCTGCATGTGTTTGGTTCAGGTGACAGGGAACTTCCACAGCAAAAACCTGGCAGATTCAGGTAGATCAACAGTTCTTGAGGAAAATGGCAATATCTTTGCTCTGACGCTGCTTTTTCTATCTGCAAATGGAAACATTTGTCTTGTTTTCCTAGGAGCAGTAGGCATGGATGAGCATTTATATGCAAAAAAGATGAAACTCCTGAAGTAAATGCATGTGCAAACCTCACCACCTGTGAACAAAGTGAGAGGAGCTCCCATGCCCTGTTCTCAAAACCAGACTATTCCCACTCCTGCAGCTCTGAGACAACTCTGAGTCCTTGGGAAACTCAGCATTCTTGGGGCCCTGTGCTGAGCTCTGGAAAGTACAATGGCTTGTGTAAAGGGCTAAAAATATCCCAGCTTTACCTAGAATCACTTGTAATTGAACCATCCAGCATTCCAAGTGTCAACATGTGATTCCCTGATTTTCAGGATCTGACAGCTGCAGTGAGGAGCTGCCAACTGTGCCCCCTGCTCACTGCACTTTGATTGAAGTACTTAAAAAGACTTCATAATCCCCAAAGACAATTTATTCCTACTTTTTTGTGTTTGATGTAAATGATTTGGTTATTCCCTGCTGTTTCTGCTGAGTTCTATCCAGGTGTACAACCTCTCAAAGCCAGTGGAATGCTTTTCATGACTGTGGAGAAAGCAAAACACCAGCACCTAAAAACCTAAGCCAGGCCTGACCTTTTGGTGAAGGAAGGGCTAAAACCACCTCAACTGGAGATGCAAATGCTGCTTTGGGAGCATGAGTTAGGAAGGTGCTGATTCTTCCATTGCCAAGTCCTGAGAGTGCCATGGGATGCAAGAGGACAGAGCAAAGTGAGACAAGGCAAAGATGAGAAATGCTGGGTATAGGAGAAAAACAATGCTTTGATTTAACTGTAGCACTTTGATAGGATTAAAAAAATCCATTGAAATTTAAGACAGCAAAGTTATTTGTTAAAACCCCTCTTTCTGCCTTTTTAAAAATGGAGGAACTAAATGTCAAACATGTCACTGGAAGAGGAAAGTGTAAGGAAGCTCTTGGCTGTCAGAGTGTGAAGTGAAGGCTGAATGGACAAACTCCTGTCCCCATGAACTGCAGCACTGACTCACCACCACATTAATCAACACTTCCTTTGCTTCTGCCTCAAAGCTGGAGCACTGAACCAGAAAACACAAATCCTGAAGCAGAACATGCCAGAAACAAACCTGCAGCAGGAGGCTGGCTGGGAGTGAGGAACCCAGACCCTCACTGGGAGGGAGAACCTGCTCATGCCACTTCTGCTTCATCACCTCTTCCCTGCCAGCCCTGGCTCCTCTCAGCCCTGGCTCCTCTCACCCCTCTGAGGCAGGACTGCCTCTGTGCCTTTGCCATGGACTTGGAGGAGATCAGAATCTACAGCACCAAGGCCCTGTGCAGCACTTCTGGCAGCAGACATTTACAAAGAATTAAACATCACTGTCTCCACCTTCCAGATGAGGAAAACATGACCTTTGAAACAGAAGTGACCAAAAACCATCAAGAATTCAAATCCTTTCCTAGTCTTTAGGCACAGGAAACACCCTTTTTACTGCTTTGCACTGGTGCCTGTGAGTGCCACTGCACTTCACCTAAGGAAGTAATAAACATGAACAGGACATGGATTTATAGATTGGCTTCCTTGCCAATACACATTTCCTTGCAGAAAGTATTTTACAAACCAGGAAATGCTTCTTATTAAAAGACAAACACTTCTGAGTTTAAGCCAGCCTTTTTTTCCAAATTGCTCATTTGTCCTTCTCTCTGCAAAATTAAGACTTGAAAATATTTTAAAAATCAAAAGCAGAACATATTTGAACAAAAGGAATGCAGGCCATGTCCAAAACAGATCTTGTCCTTTTTCTGTCTTGAGCCACTTCCTTGTGTCAGACAGTTAACTTGAGTTTTTCATTACTGAGCCTTTCACAAGGTTGTGAGGTTTCCTTCCTACCCAGTTCTCCTCAAATTTCCATGGATCAGTTTCTTGTCTCCTGAAGAATAGGCACAATTATTTCTTACCTTACAGTGCCTGTGCAGATAATGTAAAACATATGCTGCTGTCTTGGTAATACATTCTTGTTGATTAATTAAGCACTTCTTTCCATCACATGTCACAAAACACAAATTGTCAGCTTTCTGCTTTAATTCTTGCTTAAAAACTTGTCAAAGACTCCAGCAATGTGCCCACTGGAGCTGAAAACCTTGGAGTGGAGAGAAATCCAAGGCAGTGGTTCCTATTATTGTTACAGAGGGGAAGGGACAGTGTGTGATGGGAAGAGAAACCAACATCTTCATTTTCCACATCTCTGTGCCATTCCTCCCACCTGAACTCTTCATGCACACTTTCAGACTCCTTTAAAAGTAACTGGTTTTGTGGAGCAGCCACGTCCTATGGGATTAGGAAGGGAGTTCCTTTGAAAAAGGGCGTTCCCTGTATTTAGTAGTATGTAAAAGAAGCACAAAAACAAAGAACAGGCAAGCAAAGAGTGTGTGCTAAATGAAGGCAGTGCAAAGACAATACATGGGAGAATGATATTAACTCAGAGAATGATGCAGATAAAATTCTCTTTAGTTTAGTGACTCTGCCTCTAAGTTCCCTTAGCAGGATTCTTCCCAACTGGGAAAAAATTACTGGCTGAAGAAAAGTCCATTTATTTTGCTGGCAAACCAGTACCAAACTGCAGCTCCCTTATTCTTCACAAATTTCTGAAGCAGAAAAAGCTGCTTTGAGCAGTACAGCTGCAAACCTCTGTCTGCCTGGGCCACACTGTCTGTGCCAGCCAAAGTCAGAGTCACAGCTGAACCTCAGGAGGGTCTGGGAAATTTGGGTTTTAAGTAAAAACTTTTGTGGGTAATCAATACCACAGGACTAATTGCATCTCTGATAATCACTGGTATTATGCTTTGTAAGCATACAGACTTTTTACATTATTTACAATCATATTGACCTTTATGGTTAGCTGTTCACCATCACTGATGATATGTGATGATATTGCCATTATTTGGCTGGAATGTTAATCCAGCCCAACACTGAGTCCTTGCATACCTTGCAATGGATCAGGCACAATGGGAGTGAGAGAAATTAATCATTTGAAAATAGCTACAAATCCCTACCTCATCCTCAGTCATGGCTAGAGAGCCTCCCAGCTCGTGGGCCTGGCTGTTCTTCTGCTCCACCTGCTTCTCCAGGCTGGACATCTCCTCCTTGGCAGCCTGAAGCTCTTCTGCCTTGGCTTCTTTCTTCCGGGAAATTATAGAAGCCTGCAAGATCATTAATGTAAGAATTGCCTCGTTTAATCAGGAGAAAAATGATTTTCAGATAAAATGTATAAATTATATACAGCAGGTTAAACCACAACCTCAGTGAAGTTGGCTGCAGCATCCCAACTTTCTCCAGAATGGATGAGGTTTCCAGCACAGCCCTTCTGCCCAGACTCGAGCTGATGTATTTTACATTTTAGATTTACATTTCTTCACCTCATTTTTTCATTTTCATTGAGGAAAAAGGCAGGCATTTTAGCTGCTCCATTTCTTCTGCTTAGTCCCTCTTGGTGCATATGTAAGATACACCAACATGGCTTAACTGGAAAGTTATCCAAGATTTCACAAATGTCATAATACAGATTTTTATAACTCCAACCTACTCCAACCTACAGAAATATGTTACACTAAAGCAGAACCAAGCCACTAAATCTTGGCAAATAGCTAGAAGATGATGAATAAAGCAATAAAGTACAGAAATAGTGTTGATTACAATTCTTTTTCTTAGTCTAGAAGATAAAGCACTTAAAAATAATATTTTATACAAGACTGAATATTTAATAGCACCTGAGTTTTGACCAGAACAGATTTGGTTACATAAGTATACATTAGTTCAAGGATTAAAAAAAAAAGCATTTTTCTCTTGCCAAAGTATCCTGTTGAAAAATACTCCAAAATAACACAACACATTCATTTAGATGCAGGTACAGGAATTTGAGGCATGGCTGGTTTCTTCATGTGAAAGGGAAAACTTACAAAAAAATGAAGCCAAAACACAGCAGCTTTCTCACACTCAGCTGAGAGGACCAGCTTTCTCCCTAAATAAATCTCCAACAGAATTGTGCTGGGGTGGGAGCTCAGCTCTCTGCTGCACGAGGTGTCTGTGGTGACAACCAGGGGACAACAGAGCTGATTATTTTGTGAAACAGAACCCAGGCCCTGGCAGAAGAAAGCAAAGAGCTGCCCAGGCTCTGATCTCCCAGCAGCAACCTCAGCTCCTGAGGTGGAGCCTCCTTGGTCCCAGCACATTCCAGAGCAGGATTCTCTCTCAGGAAGAGCATCTCTTCCAAAACAAAACCAAGTTTCACTTTGCATTTGTGACTGAACTGCAGTGCTTATCTTATCCCCATTTCTTCCCTCCCACTGGTACATTTTACTTAAGCTTTTTGATTTTTCAAGCCATCACCATAAGCACCACACTGAAGATCTGCCATAAAATAGCAGTGGTGCAGGTAGCCTGGCAAAGGAATCACTCAGGTTCCTGTGGAAGCTCCAAGAATCTGAGAGTTCATAAATCCTTTTTAGAACTTGGGAACTTACTAAGACTGGACCAGACAGCCCATTTTATAGCAAGATTATTTTACAGCCTCAGGATGAGAAATCAAAGAATTCCTTCTTAAGAGGTGCTAAGGAGAAAAATGGCATTTGGTCATTCCTAAGGAAGGGGCAGAGCTGCAGCAGGCAGCCCCCATGCTGCCTTGTAAGAATCCATCCACAGCTGGAACTTTACCAGAATAGCTCCTCCAAAATGCCCCTTCCAGAACTGCTGTGCTGCAAGGACAGCAGTCAAAAGATTCACTGACAGGACTAAAAACAATGTTTGACTCAGCCCTACATCTGTTCACCAGCTCTTGATTTTCTTTCTGACCTCCATTGTTATGTATTTCTACTGATGATGCTAGATAAACCAAAGGAAAAAATCAGCATGTAAACCAATCAGAGACTGATTTTTTCTCCTGCTTCTGCTTAAAACACATTTTGTTCCTTCTTACCTGCTGGCGATACATGGAGAATTTGCTATCAGTTGGCTCATATGTGATGATCCTTTTCTCAATCAGCTGATTCATTTGTGCATTGACTTCCTCTATCTGCAAGACAGAGTGCAAAACTAAGGAAACAGAGCTTGGTGTCTTTGTCTTCTCCAAGAATTAAATGCTTTGCAGCCCAGATTTACAATCCAGCCAGTTCCTTTTTTTAAAACAGAGAAACAGACCCAAAAAGCTCTGTGAGTCATTAAGTATTGGCCAGGAAGAGGCTGTTTTTGGATTTCCAGTTCTGTGCCTTTATGATAAGGCAGAACCATGAAGTTGGCCCTGAAAATGAAGTAAACTGGTGCATGTGGAGAGAAAATGCAATGAGTTGGTACAGAAAAGAGAAATTGCCACATACTGAGTGAAAAATGTAATTTTATTGACATGAACTAAAATTCCCTTTCATCCAACCATTTAACAGAAGTTCAAAGGGAAGCAAATAAAGGTTAAGTGATAAAGATTTCATCAACAATTTGTAAAGTCACAGACCATCATACTCCAGGTCTGTGGTGCCTTCTCCTCCTGCCACAAGGTACACTTGGCTGTCCTTAGTCCCAAACTGCTGAGCTTCTGGAGCTCTCAGCCACCCCAGAGTGCAGATTCCAGCTTTCCAGTGCTCTGGGACTCCCCCAGCCATGGAATACACAGCCACAGCAACCTTCCTTTCCTTCTCTGCTGCTGCAGAGGGAGCAGTGTAAACGTGCTGCAGTCCCAGGGAGTCAGAGCAGAACACAGGGACAGTGCTGGGCAGCACCCTGGCACCCTGGGAGCAACATCCATGTGCCTGGAAAACTGAGAGTCTCAAATGAATTGCTCAATAGCACTAAAAATACTCCAACACCTGGAGAAAAAAAAACAAAACAACTCTCCTGTTCCTGTGAATTCTATTCTATTAGAACAGGCTTGGATTTGAAAATGGCATAAGAATTCCCTTGTGTGAATAAATTCCTGGGTTTATATTATAAAATGCATGGTGGAAACATGCTTGGTGCACTTCAGCTCCTTTTTAAGGCACTGAGATAATAAAAAGCCTACTTAAGAAAAAAAAAGCTGCCTAAGGCCATGCTGTGACTACAGCCAAGTGCATGACATGTTTTTATTATCTTTCAAGAAGAAGATACTTCCAAAATATAACAAATCAAAGGTTACATCATGGAGAAAGAGGGAAAAATTAAAGCTTTTTAAAGTATTGCAATAAACCAAACAACACTCTTGGAAAAGAAATGTACAATACAGAGTTTCAAGCATGCCTGAAAGACATAACTGCAGCCACAAATATTGTTTTGATTAGAGGAACTAATCTAGGAAAGCAGAGGCTGAATCACAGAGCTGGTTTATTATTTCAGCCCTAATCTGCCATTTATTAATGCTGTCATCCCTTAAGATGGATACTCTGTTTCCTCATTATCTCCATTTCATGGCAAAGCCTGAGTTGGAAATCCCAGGGGTATTAAACACCAGCTGGTAAGAAACTGCTCTTCTTCCCTCTAACACTGGTGTAAATCTTCATCATTATCATCAATAGAAATACTAATAATTAGCATTCCTCTAAATTCTTCTAGGACATTATATTTCATATTTAATTTTTTATTTAGGATTATGCAAATAGGAAAACTTCGTTGAGTTAATATATAAATGTACTTGTGTGGCAACAAGCCCCTCTGCACGTTCTGAATATATCTGACAAGTAAGGCTTTTTTAAGACTATTTGCTTTTAACTTATGAAAAAGCCTGGAAAAGTAAATCAAGTATTTAATACCTATATTTTCTTTGATCTTAAAAACGAAACCAAACAATGCAGGGCTCTTGCAAACACTGAGGAGTTCTGAGCCATTGCACATGGGTTAAGGCATCATCTTGTGACACATCCCTCAGGGAATGTCCTGGATGTGTTGGGATAAAACCCCTCGGTGGCAGGGAGAGCTCCAAACAAGTGAAATCTGAAGAGAAGGAAAATCAGCCCTTTAGTGCTGCATTGACACAACTTCCTCACTAGCACCTGAGGATATGGTTGGGGTTGGGGCTGGTTTATTTGTGTCTCTTTTGTGGGTATTTAACAACACCTTCCCAGAGTTTGCACTTAGGGATTGAGACACCTTTGGTTTCACAGCTGAAGGGATGCTGCTTTGGGAATGAAACATTTTCTCTGGGATAAGAACAGTGCAGGTCCAGGCAGCTCAGCCATGGCACAGAACACAAAAGCAGGGTGACCTTGGTCCCTCACCTCACTTTCCAGGGCAGTGAGATCAGCTTGAGTCATGGCTGGCTCTGCAACCACCTTTTGTAAGAAATACACTGAAGTCTTTTTACTTTCCATCTCTCTGGGTATTTTTTCATTTACCAGGTAGGAATTGAAATTTATCTCCTCTTCTAGTTTCTTCATTAAACCTTAAAAACAAATTAAATCAGTGAGTGTCTATAAAAGCAATGTAGCAGATAATTAAGTTTGATTTCCCCAACACATTAAAGTATTTAGCAGCTGATTACAATAACAACAGCATAACATTTGAGTCTTCAGTGCTCAGAGAAAAGGGGAGTTACTTGATTTAAATTTTTAATCTGGATCTTAAACAATATAAGAGGATTTATTATGCACTTCTATCTTGAACATGTAACTATCAGCTCCTTGAGAGATTCTTCTCATTAATAACAAGTAAACCCCTTCTCACAGGAAACTCCAGCTGAGTCACATACAGAATTCAACACACACTGCTGACATAAACAGCCATTGAACCTTTATCTGTAAAAAAATCTTAATTTGGCCTAGCTCATTGATAGATTTATTATGTCCTTGGATATTTATGCTTAAAATAAAACTTTTTTTTTTCTGTCTGGCATTTAAAAAGGCATTAAAATGGGCAAAATTTAATATGCCTGCTTTAAGGGTCCTTTGCATTGCTGGAACACAGATTGTCTCCCTGTAAAGATTTCTTCTTGAAAGAACAAACATTTAATCTCAGCACAGTTTATAGACTGAGAATGCAGAAAATAACAATCCAGTAGAAAAAAGCAACCCCATTTATAAGCTTTGCTGGACACCAGCCTGATGCACCTACACCTCACCAGGCTCAGGAGGACTTGGCTCTTTCTAGGCAGAGTAATTCAGGCTCCTTAACAGATCATTTATAAATAAACCCAAAATAAGAACAATTCACAGATAGAAAAATGCAACAGAATAAAAGGAAACATCTATTTAAATGACACTGCACAGTCTCCACTGACAAGAAGCAGTGCACTAATTCCTGAGACAACTGTGCCAAGGACTACAAGATTCAGAAGCTGCATGTCAGATGGAGTGGGAATGGGTATTCCAGAGTATTTTTCATGATCTAGGTGATCCAGGGTTCTTTTTCATTTTCAAACAACTTGATATGGTTGGGATTTTGGTTCTCTCCATATTAGGGAGAAGATGGAATTGTGATGAAATGCCAAGGAAAACAAGAAGTTCAAAATGTCCATCTCTTTCATTTACTGCACAGGCAGAGAGAAGTTGAGCACAGAGATACCAAAGTGCAGCTGATGCTGCTGGAACAGGGATTGGAAAGGATGTAGCTGAAAACAGCTTTTGGTTCTCAGGCTAAGAGGCCTGACTGCCAAAGGGAAAGGTCAGAACAAAGTGAAAGAGCCCAGGAAAAGGGGCCCCCGTTTTTCTGCTGCTATTTACCTCTAAATCAGTGTCCTGAGAGATCCTCCTGAGCCCTGCTCCCAGCCCACTCTGACAGCAGAGCTGCCAGAAGGGAAATAAGCCATCAGCTCTTGAGAAAACCTCCAGAACTGGGAGAAAAACCAGGCCCTGGGGAAAGCAGCACTGCCAAGGAAGTCAAGACAAACTACAAGTGAGTGGGAGTTCCTCTTTCCCAGCTTGTTGATTTCTGTGTTTATGGAAAGCAACACATCCAAGGACCTCTTCCCCTTGGTGGAGGGGCCATTTATCCAAACAAAGAGCCCCAGTCTGGTTCTGGAGTGGGAGAGTGGAGTTCCTCTGCCTGTGGAACAGCCATCGTGCACTTGGCACTGCAGCTGCACCTGGGAAACACCCTGGGGCCTCCTGGGGGAGATTTCCCACTTCTTTCCTCCAGAATAATTCCAGAAATTCCAGTCTTCCTCAGCCCATGACAGAGCTGGGCAGGAGGGAGCACCTTTTAGTGTCTCACTAGAAATCTCCCAGCTCTGCAAACGCAGCAAAGCTGCTTCCCACAGACCTGTGAGCTGAATTCTCACCTCAGGACTGACTGGAGCACCCCTCCCAGCCTGACACTTATAACCAAGATCTTTGGTGTGGAAATCAAGGTGATAGCAATTACACTCTTCTGATATGAAATATTGATATTTAATTAAATCAGTTTCTGGAGGTTTTTAGCAGTAAAGAAACCTGCATATGTAACCTCTACTTCATGTCTTGTGCTGCTCCAGTTTTCTGATAAAAATGTACATGCTTAAATGATTTGTTGTAGATATGACAAGAAACTTAGCAAAGAACCACAAGAGCTTTGATAAGAGCAGAGACCTTTTGCCTTCATAGGTATAACCTTGATCACAATCTGATTTATTTCTCAAATAACCTCGGAGCTGCTACCAAGCCCTGTTGCCCCCTGAGTGGTTCTGTGTTCTGCTGAGTCCTCATGGAGCAATAAAACAAGTTAAAACTTGATTTCTTGATGGGGAAAGACATGATGTCAACATCCCTCATGAGTAATTTCATTTCTTTCCTGAATACTGGATATATTTTTCCTCCTGTACAACTCAACACATGGAGAAGTAACTACCCAAGAGCTACTTTTGCTGCTTAACAGAACCTTAAAAACCAAAACACAGGACAGCTCCTGATTTGGGGTTTTTTTTCAGTGAAAAGCATTCTTTTGAAATTCCCAGGCTAGAGAGGAAAAAAGGCCAGCATACTTCAGATCTTTCCATTACACATATAAATTCTGTTTTTAATGTTTCAACATTGTGACTTATGGTTACAAAATCTACACACGTAAGCAGCACAGAAATCTGGCTCTGTGCCCTCAGGTTATTTTAGCAAGCTTCTGCCAACCACATATTTACATGTGGAGAGCTATTCAGAGCACTCCTCATGTTTTCCATTCAAATTTTTTTATTATTATTATTATAAAGAGAGGGATGGGAGAAAGAGTTTATTCGTGCTTGCTCAGTCATGTAGAAGAGAGGCAATTTTCTCTGCACAATTCTGTTAATGGAGCTAAATCTTGATTAACTTTGTGCTCAGAATCCCACTACAGGCTGCCAACTGGGCAGAACCAGAACCATGTGCAACAGGAATTCAGTTTTTAAAAGGGGGGGAAAGGAGAGGGACACTCATTTCATAGACTCTCTGCCAACAGCTGGTTTAATACCACATGGGAAGGCCATGACCAAACCTAGAACAGACTTCCAGCTTCAAATCCTTCCTTCCCTTTCTGCAGCCACAAGAGAGGGCTGAAATTATTTCCTCCACAGCTTCCAAGGACACCACTTCACCTTCCCTCTCTTGAACAGAGGCCTGGGACGTGCAAACACTGACAGATCATCATCCCTTCCACATATCCCTGAAAAACCAAAAGCTTCCTGAATTTGTGATTCTGAGATCTGCTTTTCATGTGTATAATTATCCTTAGAGCTCTTTGAAACCTCTCTGACCTCTCAGTGCTCTTCTTGAACGTTGAGCTGGCCTGGGGCTGCAGGGCTGGACGTGCCAGAGCCAAACCCAGAGGCAAAGAAACTCTCTTGTGGCATTTCTCCCAGCAATGAAAGCAGGGAAGGCTTTCACTGCACTCATCTGTGGCAGTGGGAGCTGAGCCCTCCCATTCCCACACCTGAGCCACAAATTCTTCCCAGACACGTCCTAGGAAAGAGCCCCACGTGCCATAAATACATTGCATATACATTATTCCTGGAGGAGCAGCCTGGAATTTGGCTAGTCCTTAAAATAAACACTGCTGGCACGAGCTTGGCTTCCCAAGTGATTGTGGTCACTTGGAATCAAGGGTCTCCTCATTATTCAGCTATTTCCTTATTTTTATTTCACCAGTGATCATTTTTGCTATTTTCTTTCAGGAATCTAGTGTAAATACCAAACAAAAAAAATGCCAAACATCCATTCCATTTCTTTAAACCTTCCACTAAACTCCTTTTAATCATTTTAACAGAGACCACACTGAATTTTTGCTGCCTTGTTTGTTCAAAATGGGGTAGAAGAGTTAATGACCTTAAAAAAATCAACTACAGCCACACCATCAATCTCACCAACCAGACTTGTATTCTCATCACAGATATCAAATTATCTTAAGAGTGCTTTACCACGACCTTGCATCGATTGACAGTGACTTTATAATGAATAAAATCATTTGAAGATTAAATAAAGTTCCAGCTAAGCCAGTCTCCTTTCCCAAATACTTCTATAACTTTAATTGTAATGTGGTCTGCAGTGTTGGAGGAGATCATTTAAACATTGAATTTTAGGAAAATATCATTGTGTGGAAGAGAAAAATATTAGTTTTTTATATCAAATGGAATATTTAAGTAATAGGTTCCTAAATTTCTGGTTTTCATCAAGAATGAAATAAAATAGGCATCTGCACAAAGCAATTCCTCTTTGACAAGTATCTTTGAAGTTCTCAGTGTTCTAAATCTATTTCTACATATTAACCTAATGAAGTTTATAAATTACACATTTTACTGTCCATCAACAGATCGTTTTAACATGTTCTTTTAATCAGTATTTTCAAGCTACTCATTCACTTCTTCCTGTATCTGCCAATAAAGTAACCAGTAATGTCCTGTAAAATGGACAGAGACCAAGAATTCAGTGATTAGATTTGTTTCTTCATGTTATCAATTTGTGTTTGTGCAGCAGAGCAAAATGGTGTCAGTCCTGCAGAGTAACTGTGAGCTGGGCTGTGCTTATTCAGACCAGAGCCCAGTGTTAATAAAAATACTCTTCATATTCAATACAACAAACACCACAAAAAAACCCTCCAGAATATGAAAATTCATGTTACTTGGTGCTACCAGCAGCAAATCCTTCTCTAGTTAAACAATATCCTGAGTACTGAAGTTATTAAACAGGGAAAGACAGGAGTTAATAATCAGGGAAGGACTGGAATGAACAAGCAGGGAAGGAGTGCTCTGTGAACCAGCAGCATCACTTCCAGCTGGGTTGTAGCAGCTCATAACAATTAATGACACAATACAAATAAATTCTAAATATGTTTCTAAGAGTTGAAATCCTACCAACCACAAGGCATATTCTCCTGGCACAGCTCAAGCAGGCTGATGCTAATTGCATGCTAATAACTCTCATGAATATGTGCTAGTTGCATTCCTTCAGAGTTCCTTTACATTTCTTTAAATATAAAATTAATTATAAAGTGAAGTAATCAAATCTGTAAGACAAACAACAAAGCTTCTGCTCGTTAGCAACAATTCTGAACATTTTATCTTGTTTAGGAAGTAAAAGCACCTGAAGCATTAAAAATGCAAGAAGTTTCCTTTAAAGGGAAGGATCTGACTTCCAGTGAAAATCCAGCTGTTGCACTGTCAGCAGACAAGGCTGGGAGCAGGAGGCAGCTGAGGTACCAAACTGCAGCCAAAGGGAATCTTCAAAATGAAATAAATTGTGCTACCTTGTAGACCAACAAAGCTTTTAAAATAAGTGGAACCTATTCAGTGCACTGTGGTCACCTAATTTCAATTATTTCAAAAACCCCACAGTTGGCATTCTGTAATTGCTGCTACAGGCAGTGCCTTTGTAACTGGGGAAAGCAATTACAAAGCTGAGTCCTGAGGTCTTTGTTTGGGCAAAATTTCAACACAAGTTTTCTTAAGTAATGACTCCAAGCTTTGATTGGGAACATCTAAATACTTTTTGTTTTTTTCCCCTGCAAGCAGGACTCGAGATAAGGAAATTAAATATGTTAACTTTATTTTCATCTCAATGATTAAATGACATATTTACTGGCTTTTTATTATGTTACCTTTGCTTCTGTGAACTGAACCCATCGAGTTTCCATTGGCCTTAAAAAAACCCAGGAACTGAAATAGAATTGTTGACACAGCTTTGCTGTATAAACTCTCTGATAGCTACTGCAAAAAAGGAACAGTTATAAAATCCACTGCAAGTCCCTGTGAGATGGTTCAGATACTCCTTTAGTTCCACTTGTGGTTCAGTGGCAGATGAGAATCATTAAAAAATCAAAGTAAAATTATAAAGTATTAACAATGCTACGAGGTGGTGACTGAGAAAAATCCTTTACCTCAGAAGAGCTGCCAAAGCAGTTGTGTGATGCAACTGAAACAGTAAATGTTCTTGAAAGAGGAGGACAATGACTTGGCTTACTAAATTTAAATTAAGAAGTAGTCAGAGTCTGTCATTTTGGAAATAGTTTATACACCATTCTATGGTATGTTTTGCACCACACTAACCTAGGATGGAAGAGGAAAAGCCCTACTCACTTTCTGGTTTGGAATCTGCCACCACGTGCTGCATCTCCTTCAGCTGCACCTGGGCTCTCTGCAGCCTCTGCTCTGCGTGGAACAACTTTGGAGAGACAATTGGACACACACAGGGTCATTCCTTGGAAATCCATGTGCAAACAACTCAACCAACAGAGCCCCAAAAGAACCCCAAACACAAAACATGGCAGCTTTAATGCCTGGTGATTTTCTGTTTCACAAGGGACATGTGCCAGACCAAATTTTCAACACTTGGCCTGGGTTTACTTGATATTCCCTCCTGTTAATTGAAAAGAGTGTTCTTGTTCTCCCAAGTGGTATTTTCTCTGATGGCAGAAATTCATCCAACAATTTTCAACCAAAAATATGAGTGGCTTGAGCATTACCACAACAACAAAAGGCAGCAGGAATCAGGATTGCAGCAGATAACTCCCCTTCTCCTGCAATGCAGCTGAGTTGTCTCAGCAGTCCACTGTCCATCCCAAGAGCAGTCTGGAAAGCTTCCTGCCAAACAAGCCCCAGCTGATTTGCATTTTTGTGACTTAGAGACGTGTAGTAAAACTGGAATTAACTGGACATCACATTCATTTTAGTCATGGTCTTACTCAGACTCCAGCAAACAGCTTGAGAGGCCACTGATTCCCAGTGATCCCACATCCAGACAAAGGCTGCAATAGAAGAAATCTGAGGGCTCTCCCCATTTTAATAGTTTGAAATTGAGGCTACAGAATTTGGTGAGACAGTGTAACAAATGGCACTGGATTCTATAGAAGTATCTTGTTTTGACAGCACAGGACAGGAATAAAACCCACCCTTACACTTGGATGACAACTGTTCCCAGGGCTTCTCAGAACATAATTTTTCCCAAATTCAGGGGCCTAAATCCCAGGGTTGCTCCTGAATACATATTGTCCCCCACCCAGGAAAAATACAAGGTATTTGCTGTGTTGCTCAGCCCCTGAAACCTTCGTGCAGAGATAGAAATCAAACCAAGGAAACATTTGCTCACTACCATAAATGTGAAGAGTTCCCTTTGGGTGCTCCAGCAGTAAGTCATGGAACATTTCCTGGGAATGCTAAAGGATGATGTCAGTGGCAGCTGAGGCAGCCAAGTACCTTCAGTGTGGTGTTCAAAACTTGCAGGGTCAAGCCTCTTCCCTTAAAATGTACATAGATCTTTTAAATGGGATTTAATTTTCTAGGACTGGGAGAAGCTCACCCAGCTACTGCTGTTCCTGATGTATTTTTAAAATTCCCAAGCAAACATGAACAACTCTTTTACAGGTGTGTTGTTATGCCAGTACCTGACTTTTCTGTTCTTGTTTCTGTTGAGCCAGAGATTCTTCTCTCTCTTTCTCTAAGCGAAGCTGTCTTGCTATTTCAAGCATCCGTTGATGATTTTGTACTGTCTCCACCTACAGCAAGTGGATAAATAGTGCATGTTGCTGTCAGATAGCTGAGAAATACATTAAAGAGATCATATGTCTCACAAGCCCACTTAGCACTTCCCTTCCATACACGTTACTACTCAGAAATGACAGCAAAGTACCGGACTCGAGATTCTTAAAAGCTCTGGATCAACGCCTGGGGAGATTCCCTGTAGGTCAATTAGTTACTTGATTCCTTCCTAGACATACAGTGTGTTTATCTTAATCCTTGTTTGCATTCCAAAATCAGAGTTGCAGGCCAAGGATTATGACACTGAAATGTAGGAGTGTTACTTCTCTTGTTACCCTCTTCTTAAGACGCTCTACTCTTTTGGCCAGTTGATCTTTCTCCTCTTCCATTGCACTGATGTCCTAAAAAGCAGGGAAAAACACATAAAGAAACATTAATTTATTCCCCATGTATATTGGATTGGACTAAGTTCTCTTCAAATTAATATGAAAATCAGAATTCTTCTCTGAATAGATGGAGGCGGTTATAATTTTATTGATCTATGATCAAACATCCAGGATTCCAATCTCTCTTCTCTCTTACTTCCCCCACAGTTCCCACTCTCTTTATGCTAACATTCTTCATCTGCATCCTTGAGCATTACAGAGAACATTTAAAATAAAAGCAGGTGGATTTCTCTAAAATAAAAACAAACAAACAGAAACCACCAAGGAAGGAATCAGTACGAATTCCACATCTGATGCAGTCTGACATATGTTCTTAATGTCACCAGCATTACCCACTTCCTTGCAGACCAATTTGCATGAAGTTGCTTATGAGAGATGTCTGCTGCCACTTCTTAGTATTAGAACTGTCTTAAAAGAAACACTTTCTAGTGCTGAAACATGTATCTGATTATCATTATTCTGCTTTAGTCCTATTTTACAACAGCAGGACTCTGCAGATTGATAGTTATGAGAGAAAGGAAAATGAATTCTCCAAATGTAGACCTTATCTCAACATTTGCTTGGCTTCTCTCTGTGTCCACTGGAAAGTTGTACACAAGCTTAATTATTTTGCTGAAACAGAGCAAATATCTCCACTTAACACTTGAGCCACGTGGGTTCATCATTTCTGTTGACTTAAGCTCTTAATTCATTCAACACCCTCTGGAATTATTAGCTGCTATCAGGAAAGCAAAAGGCTTTGTATCAGCCTGCATTCAGAGGAAATGGAGCTCCAATATTTGGAAATCATGCTGCAAAGAGTCTTGGCAGCCTTGTTCCCCAATCTGCTCCAGAAATCTCAGCTCTGAACATGAGCAAGGACTTGGTGTTTGCCAACAGAGAGCAGCTCAAGAGGCAGCTGCAGTGCCCACCAGCTCCGGCCTCTGTGGCTTTCACACTGTCCACAAAGCCAACAAACATGGAACTGACATGCAAAACACCAACTAAAGAGAAAAAGTTGAGTTTGTTTACCCTTCTTATTTCTGCAGTTGATAAACCAGATATTTTGAGCTGCTCGTGCTCCTTATGTAGGTTTTTAAATGTTTCCATGAGTTCTTCATACTGTGAAATGAAATGGAAATTGTGCAGAATGAGCTCTGTGTCTAAGGATTTTCAGATCAACACACTGTTTTACTACTAAGACAGTAAATGTAGACATAGAAATATATGAGAACAAGATAAAAAGGCATTTTCTCAGTGCAAAAGCCTGTCAACTTATAAAGCAGAAATAAATCACAGTGCATTATCTTCCATTTGAAGAGACAATCAGAACTTCATAATTTCCTCAGTATTTTCTCCTTTTGTAGTACACAGTGTATTTGCAAAACAGGAAAATGTCACCTGAGAGGGATAAATTAATAAATTACTCTCTCTTACTATACATCTGTGTATACCACATACATAAATCAGCCCCAAAAGGAAGTGTTGCCCTAACAACACTTCTGAAGGAAGCAATGGGGCTTGAGTTCCCAGAGTGGCCCAAGAGCAGAGCTGAGTGAACACGTGAGAAATGGCTGTGCCACGTTGCATAACCCTCACAACATCCCCGAGACTGACAGATGCAGCTCAGCACTCAGAGACAAGGAGACAGTGTGCTACTTCCACTCCAGTACTTTGCCCACCAGGAATCTTAAACTGAGAGGCAGTGTGAAAGTCTGTGTGGGTAGAGAAATAACAGGGGACAGCAAGAGTTTAGAAATATGGAGAGGAAATAAATTTAGATTCAACTCGGAGAAACACGAGCTGTGGTAGAAGGAAAGATTATCTCCACAGAAACAGCCCTTCAATGAGATGGAAAAATCTAAAAGAAGAGTATCAAGTCATTTTTTTACTTCCTGGAAAGAGCAGTTGATATGAAAGGTGAATACCAAATGGCAACAGCACAGGCCAGTTCAAACAAAGGCATCAGAGCCCTGAGCAGTGAAGCAGCACCTCCATTCTCTGCAGCCCTGGGGAAGCAGCAGCCAGAGCACTCTGCTCAGCTCTGGTTCTTTCAGCAGCAAGCACACACTGACAAGCTGGAAAGAATTCAAAAAAATAGCAATAAAATGGCCAAGGAGAAGAAGATAAAATCACAAAGAGCTGGATTAAGTGGCAAATAATGGTGTGACAAGCAAGGTACTGACTGGATGAGGAGGAAAAAGTTACAAAATGCAGGAGTAAAACCCAACTGGCTTCCATGGTAGCCCTTATGCACTCTCAAGTCCTTTAACAAGAATGAAAATGAGCAGGTGGTCTCTGAGCAACTCATTCCCACTGCTGGTGTCCAGGAGTTTTCCTTTGTGTGCCTCCACCTCTGTCAAAAGAGGAGTTCCATAAGACTTTTCCCTGTGGAACATGAAATTTCAAGGCCATTGGCAGGATTCAAACAAGGCAGAGCAGAGTTTGACGGATCATAACAAAAAACTCACTTTTCCCTTTGGGTGCTCCACATGCACCTGAAATAAGGGACACACTCAAATGACCAAAAAACCACCCAGGTTCCTATATGGAAAGAGATCTCTGGCACCTGGGAGCAAATCACTGAAGGCTGAACAATGAGATTAATGCCTGAAGTTGCTTATTTCTTAAATTATATATTGCAGGCAATGCAATGTCTAAATCACAACAGGGCTGGGAAGGTGGCAGGTTTGCTGAGTATCTTCTATAAGTAATTCACAAAAGTTCATTTTAGCTTGATTCTACACACCCATAAAGCTTGACTCTTAAAAGGTGTCTGAACTCTCATTTTTGAAATTTCCCTTAAAAGACACCATTGCAAGACTTACCTAAATAATTCAGGCTAATTGTTTAATTCATTAGTATCTAAATATTTGCACTGTCATGTTATATTGCAGTAAGGCATTCTATTACCCCAGCTTCTGTTTTGAATTAATCAGCAGAGTATTAGTTTAATGAGATGGTTCTATTACTGTAATCCCAAAAAGGAACACATCTTACGTAATGGAAATTATGGAGGTGGATATTTATACACATTAAGACTGTGACATACTGAACAAAACATACAATCTGCATTCCTTTCTCTCTCTGCTACTTCTGCTGAGTTATTTCAAGGTATAAATCCAATATTGTTAGAGGTAACAAAAAAATAAAAGGCTTAGTCAAGTCTCAGTCAGACTGTTCAGCTTTGGTGATGCAGAGTTAACAGATCAAGTTACCTCTTACAAACACTCAAACCCACTGTGGTTAAGCAGAACAAAAGACACTGAAAACTGGGAAAAAAATAAGTAAATATGTACTTCAGATAATAAAGCCAAAACTTTGGTTCACTTCAAGTTTTTACGTTTCAAACCCACCTAGTCTGACTATCTAAAATCAACATTTAATGCTCACAAAAGAAGTGGGAACATAATAAGTAGGAATGTCAGCACAGAGAAAAAGAAATCTTTTCTTTATTCACAAAAAAATAAATGGTTAAAGCAAAAGTGGAGTAAGGCTCATACAAATATTAGGCATCAAATACTATCACAGGACTATCATGGCTAAAAATACAATTAATGGACAATTAGGAGACATCGACTTTTGGTCATAACATTTTCTGGACTTGTTTGAAGTGGTAATTTTATAAAGTTAAAAATATCCAGGTCATATTTCTTAGATAAAAACCCTCGAACCTGCTCAAAAATTAAGAACTAAAAGTCTGTCTAAGCCAAAATGGCTCTGAACATTATCTGGCACCCAGTGCTTAATGGGCTTAAGGCCTTTTAATTCAATGCTACTTATTAATACATAATTTCAGGGTTATTGGAAGAAAAGTGGTCAAGACATCAACTTTTTATTATGAATCTTTGCTTATCCTTGATTCCAACAAGCTTTTAACATAACTCACTTGAACACGTATGCCAGCATTAACTCCCTGATTCATTTATCCCTCCTCCCACTGGCACTTTAATTAACGTGCAGTGTTGGCATTCATGAGGAACGGTACCTGCTTGTTGAAGTCAGCCACAGTGTCATCCTGCAGGAACTCTGCTGGCACCTCCAGCTTCACTAAGAATCGTGCCAGGTAAGCTCTTGTCCTGAGTTCACTGGTCCTCTGAAGAAGCCAGTGCAAGACAGGATGAATTACAGTTTTGCTTCCAGTAACCAGCCCTTGGCGGAAAGCACTCCTGTATGGAAGCAACCAGGAGAAAATGCCAATAAATCTCCAACAAAAGAATGATGCTGGCTTGGAACAAAAAATCTGCAATGTTTTGACATTCCTTCTCCACTTGCCTAATGGTTTTTGTAATGCTGTTAGAAGAGAAAATGCTCATGATGAGGCTTGGGTTTGATTAGCCTAGAAGAGATAAGGCTGAAGGATCTGCACATTCCAGAACCTGAAGGGAGCACAAAATAGAGATGGAGAGGAACTTTTTACCAGGACAATGGGAATGGCCTCGCAGTGACAGAGGGCTTTGAATTAAGAAGCAATGCTTCCCTGTGAGGGTGCTGAGGCCCTGGCACAGGATGCCCAGAGCAGCTGTGGCTGTCCCACCCCTGGAAGTGTCCAACGCCAGGTTGGATGGAGCTCTGAGCAACCTGGGATGGTGAAAGGGGGGTGGAATGATCTTCAAAGTCCCTTCCAACCCAGCCCATTCTGAGCTGGAAGTCTGCAGTTCAGGCTCCTGATCCTTCTACCTTGAGTCAGATAAAAACCCTGTAACACAGTACAGGGATAAAGCCAGCAGTGACAGCTCCTCTTTTCCTGTGACAGCCTCGGGGGATGCCGGCAGAGCGGGGGGGAGCGCGGGATTTGGGATCACCTGGCACAGGTGAGAGGGACCGGGATAGAGACCGGGACCGGACCGGGGCTGGGCCGGGCCGGGCGGTGCCCTCTGCCGGCCGGAGCCGCCACTGCAGGCAGAGCCCCCCGGGAGCCACACCGGCACCCCGAAACGGCCCCGGGGACACGGGGACAGCGCCCGGCTGGGACCCCAAAACATCCTCAGGGATATGGGAACAGAGCCCGGCTGGACCCCAAAACATCCACAGGGATATGGGGACAGAGCCCGGCTGGGACCCCAAAACATCCACAGGGATATGGGGACAGAGCCCGGCTGGGACCTCAAAACATCCTCAGGAACACGGGGACAGCGCCCAGCTGGGACCCCAAAACATCCTCAGGGATATGGGGACAGAGCCCGGCTGGAGCCACACCTGGGATCCCATCCCAGCATCCGTGGGGACATTGGAGCAGCACTCACCTGAACTAAAGGTCAGTCCTTATAACCCAAAAAATTAGTTTTAACATGATTCATAGGCAAGAAGGTACTCACAGGTCTGACAGAGTCCCTGGAGGTTTGTATTTGAGGATTCCCAGCAGATTCAGCATTCTTTTGGCTGTTTGTTCAGGCAGCTCCTCTCTGATGTCGACAGCATGCTGAACGGGTTTTAAAATGAAATAACTAATTATTCTTTATTATTATTCATATAGTCAAAATTCTTTTGACTATTATAAAACAATCTATTTAATAATTAATTACTGATTTTTAGGATAACACAATCTTTTTTCCTACCATCAATCATATTTTTATTGTTTTTATAAACTTGTTTGCCCAAGTGATGTTAATTATCTGGCAACACTGAAAAAATTAACTTTTTTAATCTACCAGACAATAGTGAGATGCTCTGTACAGATCATCCCTGAAATCACCAAACTTCAATTCTCTTCTAGTGGATTTTCCTGTCAGTTTACTCCAGGAATATCTTCTCATGGGATCCCATCTGTGCAGTCACACTGACCACATCCACCCCGGAATTCAGACATCCTGGCACAGGTATCCACACCCAGGTGTGTGAATGGTCCCTTCTGACCTCACATTTTGGCAGCCTCCAAGGAGTGAGATACAATTTCCATTGCAACAGCACAGTCGTGAGGCTCAGCTCTTGATCAGCTCCTGCAGGGCACAGCCTGACTTTGACCAGACACAATTGTGAACCAGGATCTTTAATTTCACAGGGAAAACATCGTCACAGCCTGTGGGGAACGGGGATGCTGCCCTGCCCAAGGAGCCTTTGCTGGTTTGCCAAGAGCACTCAGACGTGCAGGCAGGAAGGATTCTCGCCAGCACATTTATTTCCTGGAAGATTCATACAAGCTTCTTTTGGTGAGCCAGCACGCCACGTGATTATACTGAGCCAGACCTAAATAAAAGCAAATTCCAGTGTCAGGCCACCTCAGGAGGTCTGGGTGCCCTCCTTACCTTCGGGTCAATCTCCCCCAGAACGTCACTGAGCAGCTGCAGCAGCTGCAGCGGCTCCAGGGAGTCAAACGAGATCAGATTGTAGCTCTTCCTGAAGGGCTCCTGGTTGAGCTTCTCCACAATGAGCTGCATTTGGTCACCCATAGCTGCGGCCCGGGGAAACCTCGGCAGGGCACAGGCAGCAGAGGCGGGGGAAGGTCACGGGGAGCGGGGCGGGCCGGGCCCTGAGGGGCTGCGGGGTCGGGCCCGGTCTGACCCTGAGGGGCTGCGGGATCGGGCCCGGTCTGGCCCTGAGGGGCTGCGGGGTCGGGCCCGGTCTGACCCTGAGGGGCTGCGGGATCGGGGTTCGGTCGGGCCCTGAGGGACTGCGGGGTCGGGCCCTGAGGGGCTGCGGGGTCGGGCCCTGAGGGGCTGCGGGATCGGGCCCGGTCGGGCCCTGAGGGGCTGCGGGGTCGGGCCCGGTCGGGCTCTGGCGGGGAGGCCTCGACCGGCGCCTCGCGCGCGCCGTTACCGCGGGGACGGTTGCCAGGACACGGGCGTGGCGTCACTTCCGGCGTTACCGGCGAGCGGCGCGAACCGGGCCGGGCGGTGAGGGGGCGTGGTCTATCATGGAGGGGGCGTGGTCACGGGCGGCGGTGCGATGTCGAGCTGTAAGGGGGCGTGGTCTGGCCGTGAGGGGCGTGGCCTGTCTGTGAGGGGGCGTGGCCTATCCGTGAGGGGACCGGCCCCGGCCCCGGGACAGCGACCGGCCCCGGGCTGCGGTGGCGGATCGTGGATCGCTGCCCTCACAGCCGGCTGCCGCAGCGCCGAGCCCGCCGCACTGGGAGCCCTCCCGGTGTCCCCACAGCATGCCCCGGTCAGTCCTTCCCCCTGCGCCCGCAGCCTCGTCCCGTCCCCTTCCCGCCGCGAATAGCCCCGGAATGGCGGCTGAGGGGCGCGGGGGCGGACACGGCACAGGACAAGTCTCTCGTGGGGCTCCTTCACGGAACAAGTGCGAGGAGCGGTAGAAGTAGGTCCGAGATTCAGCCTCTGGAGGATAAACTTGGCTCTGCGGCTCCTTCTGAGGGAGGTTGTTGTCGCATGTGTAGGAGATGTACAAACAGATTGCTGCAGTTACCCAATTAAGATTTCTGGCAGCCTCTGACAGCACAAAGGGATGTCAAGTGTGGCTGCTGTACGTGTCAGGTGAATGGTTACTTAATTCCTTTGAAATGGAAAGGTGCACAGAGGATCCGTGTGGAACAGGAACAGCCAGCCCTGGGCCCAGGCTTCACCTGGGAAAAATGGCAAATTTATGTCCTCGAGGAGGCTGAACATCAGTTGTCAGCGTGCCTCAAAGCAGCAATAAATACACAGTGTATAAATCAGAAACAAGGACAGCAGCTTCAGAAACACCAAACAATTCGAACCAGACTATAAATTAAAGTCAAGCTTGCTCATGGAATCTCTCAGTCTGCGAGTTTGTTCTCGCAGATCCTTCAAAAGCCATGCTTAGGCCTGAAATAGTTGGATTTTGGAGCCTCTTTGCTATTTCAATTAGGTTCTTGGATAGTCTTAGAATCCCATGTGAGTCCCCAGATGATGGATTAAAATATGCAGTGAGTCATGTTAAATTGGTGCCAATTGAAATGCACAGGTTGTAAATCACTGCAGAATTTGACTCAGTAAGTAGCAACCATAAATGTAATACTTTGCAATTCTAAGCACTGCGACTAACTTAGATTAGCTCCTCTTTTCCTTCTGGGAAACAGAAAACGCTTCATACAATAATTTCATAAAATGTATTGGTCTTCACGGGAAGGCTGGGAAGTGACACTGATTGCTGTCTGAGCTCTTAACTGGTTAAATGAAGTGACAAAAGGGATGGACGGGTGCCTTGTGGTTGGGCATGAGAGCTGTGGCAGAGCCAGGAACATAATCCAAGTCTCCTGACTCCTGGATTTGAACTTTAAAACCAGATCATGTTTCCTTTGTGCTTTCAGTCCATATACTGACCTTTAGGAATCGTATTTACCTACGAGTTCCCAGAAGAGATCTGCTTTCCTTTGTCATGCTTTCCTGGTATCAGTTACTGTTTTCTCTGATGAGTATTTTGAGCACGTAGAACACAGAGAGAGCAGATGAGATTGGTATTTCTGATGGAGGTGCCTGTGAGTTCCCCATCTCTTAATCCTGGAGAAACACTGTTTCTGTAAACACTGATACTCATCCTTTCTTCCTCGGTGCTGAGGGGAAGGCACTTGTGGTGAGGGTGGAGGGATCTGGGCTGGGTGCACTGGGAGGCTGCTGCTCTGAGATTTTGCTTTCTATTGAGACACTTCCCGCCCTCTCACCTTCCCAGAAGGAAAGGAACATTCCCCTCTTCTCATGTCTCTGTAACCTGAAAGAAGAGGCAGGATGAAAACTTTAGATAATGACAAGATAAGAAGAAAAAGAGATGGTGAGATGGAAACCCATGAAGTCTGATTGTTCTGACTCTGGGAAAGGAGATCTCCATGGCCAGACATTGTTAGAACTCGCCTGGCTGAACTTTTTGCTGTGTTTGAAAGGTCAAGCCATTGGAGGCAGGAGCAAAATCACACACTGGAGCCCAGTTTGTGTGTCTTCCCAACCTGGGGAAAGTGAGAGAGATCCCGTGTCATCCTTGAAGTTTTATGTTGTCATGATCCTTTCTTCCACCAGGTTTGTGCTCTCCATGCATGCAGCCCCCTGGCTGCCCCTATGCTGCTTGGCATTTGCAGTGGTGTCTGAATATTCAAAATTACTGCCTCCAAGAAAACAATCAAGGCTTAGCTCAGTGCCTTGACCTCTTTATCACAAGAGAATCTTCACAGACATGAAAGAGATTATAAACTCCCAGTGCAGCCTTGGGTAAATATTACAGGAAGCAGCTGAGATTTGTTTATGCTTAACTTGTCTTAAGTTATCTCACTTTGGGTGATGTGCTATCTGAGTCAGGTCTTACAGACTCGAGGGCCAGTGTTCCAGTTTATTTGTTCTATAATTCTGGGGGCATTTTCCAAATTAGTTTGCATGGAGAGTGATACGGATTTTGAAGGAAAGTTTGACGTGAGAGTTGTTACAAGAGTTCAGCTCTACAGTTCCATCCAGTTCTCTGGATAGAATTTGTCTTTTATTTAGCTTGGGAATGGCTTGTGGAAGCTGCTTATTGCAAAGACATCCTGCAGAAGTGACTTGTGGAGGAAAGAGAATGGAAATGAACAATCCAGAGCTCTCTGGATCTGCAGGCACACTGCTCCTCTCCTCCCTTTGCAGCCACTGCTGTACAGATGCTGCCGAGCAAAGTTGTGACAGAGCTCGAGCACAGAGAGCAGCAAATCCGGGTGGGCAGAAACCTGAGCGAACGAGAATCCTGCTCCCCGAAGAGAGATCACCTTATTTGGGAACACCACGGACAAGGGGATGGACGCGTCCGGCCGGGCTGCTGAGGTCACGCCCCAACAGATGGAAGATGTTAGTGTGAAAACAAGAGTTTTTAGGAAGAGGAGACAACACTGCTTTGCTCAAGCAATCTGACCCCTCCTCTTTGTTTGTTTCTGTTCTTATAAATATTGTGCTGTATGTACACTTAGGTCTGACTGTGTTAAATTAAAAATTAATTTCCTTATGGCTATTCTAGTACCTAAATGCATCCCCAGCCTGTTTCTGCTTCCCACTTGCAGCTGTACTGTGGTCAGCTAAAGCCTAAGGAGTGGCCACAGACGTCTTTAAAAATTAAGCCTGTTTGTGCAGAATGTGGCTTGTTCTGTGAGCTGAGGCATTTAAGACAATACCAACAGCCAAGAAGTCTGTCTGGTTCTGGATGTTTTGTCATGTCTCCAGTTGTAAGTGATTTAAAGTACTAAAGGATTGGCAGAAAAACATTAGATCTTTGTTGTAGGGTTTGTATGTTTTGTGCCTTTATGAGAGTATTCTGTTGCATGAGAGAGGATCCTGGTCCTTTAAGTCTGGGTCTAATGGATTCTTATCCAAACTTGTGTCTTTCAGACTCTGGATTTGGAGGTCAGACCTTGAGAGCTCTGCACGTTTCCAGCCCCACCTCCGTGTGCACAGCGTCAGTGGTGGCCTCACACCCCTCCTGCCCTGGGCCAGAGGCACACAGCTGGCTCAGGACACCCTGAGCAGCTGCAGCTTTGTGGGGCTGTGCAGCAGGAGAGGCACAGCCAAGGTATGTGCCACCAGCTGGCTCTGCTGAGAGGAGCAGTGGCTTCATCACTCCTTTTTGGTCCCAGCACCTGATATAAAACCAGTCTAAGACCAGGCAGAATGGTGTCCCAAGCAATATGAGATAAGAAGCTGGAGATCTCTGTGGCCACTGGTGACCCCAGAACCCCACTGCCCTGTGCCTTGCCTGGCACTGCCCGCCCTGTGGAGTGGGTGCTGTGTGTCCTGCCCAGCCCAGAAGGGTTACACCTTCTCTGCACTGGTGTGAAGTGCTGGGGATGGAGAGTCAGGCCCAGAAGGAGGCTGGCCTGGTGCTGGCTCCCATCCATGTAGCCCCAGTTGTCCCAGCATAACTTCAGACTGGCAAAGTCTGGCATTACTGAGGGGAGATGATGCCATAGCAGCAACAAGGCCATTGATGTGGTGTTAGACCACCTTGGAGGGTGGATGTGGCTGTGGATCCTCCAAGGTGGGAGTGTGGCAGAGGATGTTATTTAACAAGGAGGGGTTGGTTGGGCAGAGTTAACTCAGCTTTCTCTAGAAAACACTCACAGTTTTGTTCCTTGCCATGCTGCTTGGTTTTGTTTCTTGTCTGAAAAATCCAAAATAACTCCACTGATTGGTCTCAGGTTCACAGCAGTGTTTCTGAGATTAGAGCCTGCTCTTTAGAGCCTCCTGCTCAAGGTCAGATGAAATGGTCAGTCACCCCTTGCAGCAGACTCCAAGAACAATAAGATGTTTTAGGAATGTGCCATAACTGATTGCCTCTAAAGGGCAAATTTTGCTCCGTGCTGCCAAGCAAGGGCTGTTCTCGGTGATAAGTTTGCTGAACAAAGTCTGCTGAGGTTTGTGGAGCTGGTTTCATTCTCCTGGGAGGGCAGCAGGCCAGGACATTGCGCACGCTGATCCCAATCGCCCCAAGGATCAAGTCTGCAGGAAATCCAAGTGGCCTTACTAAGGTTCTGTGCCCACCTTCTGCCACTCAGAGCTGGGTTCCCACTGCCACTTTCCAACAACATTGTTATCCCAAAGCACTGTTCTCCAGGAGGAAAAGGCTGAAATGCTGTCAAAATAGAGGATATAAATAAAGGAACATTGATCAGTTGCTTTGTATTTTTGTTCTTCACATTCTATTTTATCTCCATCCAGAAAAGTCTGTTGTTAACCTGAATTGGTGCAAGTGCTTGTGGCTTGTTTTTCAAAGCAAGCCTTTTATATCACTTTTATGTAATGCA
Source organism: Passer montanus (assembly GCF_014805655.1). Classification (NCBI taxonomy): domain Eukaryota; kingdom Metazoa; phylum Chordata; class Aves; order Passeriformes; family Passeridae; genus Passer; species Passer montanus. The sequence continues at coordinate 6,015,340 of NW_024370263.1, read as the reverse complement.
GAAAGTATCTTCTGAACATACAATAGTTTTTCAAACTTGACAGTGCTTTTATGAGTTAGATGAGCTGGGTGACATTCCTGTCAGCTTTGGAACAGAGGTGTCCTTCCTCCTTAACACATTAAATTCATGAGAAAGTGAAAATGTTAGGCCAAGGTTTTTGAAGCAATCAGCATGAGGCACAAAAATAATTACTCTGAAAAATTAAAGCCTGTGTTTTTTAAGCTCTTTTAAAGAAAAACAACGTGGACAGGACACTACCATTTGTGACAGAAAAAGTCAGAGTCTAGATGCACAGCAACACAGCATGGTGGGAAGTTTTTGGATGACATCAAGGCTTGTTGCAGATAAATGCTGATTCCCAAATGGCTTCTGAAGGATCAGGATGTCACCTCACGCTGTCTGTGTCATTTAGGATGGGAAAATAGAAATTCTCTTCTTGTGTACATCAATTCAAAGCCAAAAGCTGTGAAAGCGAAACCAAGGCAGAGTTTGATCCAGCTGATGTGTTTCAAAACTTCTCTCACCTACTTAAAAATGTCCATCTGACTTTTATCTTGGAGTGCCTTTTGTTCAAGAATGGTACAAAGAAGCTGACAAGTTTTATTCTTATGGGCTTATTTGGCTTTTCTGTTTTGTCCAGACAGTTTTCAGCCACTTCTCACAGACTGACAGGAGAAGATGATGTTAACAGCTCAGTGCCAGTGTGAAGGAAGTGGCTCACAAAAACAACAGGATCTGGGTTACAGCAGAATACACTGTACCAATGCAGGCAAGTCTTCAGTTAATGTCAGTTCAATATTCAGAATTCAGGTTTCTGCCCACTTTTACATCCTTGTTTAATTGGCTCATGTTGTTGAATTAAGCTTCTAGCTGAAACCCTTGATTTCTCAATCTATCATCAGACCCAGATATGAAACTTCATATAAAATTGTGAAGGAAATTACTTCACCCTCAGCCCAAACAATGACAAGCACTGTTGACCCAAGCAAAGGGCTAAATAAGGATTGATGAGGTGTGGCAGGACCATGGTTTGGGTAGTTCCTTCTACAGCTTCCTCCTATAGAAAGCTGCAACAATCTGAAATGTCAAGTTCCCTGTCTTACATTGGAGGAGGACAAGTTGGAACTGTCTTTAAGTGGCAGAAAACTCTTGAGTAAGAGCTTGTTTCTTTACCAGAATTCAAACAGGACGATGTGTGAATTATAATGCAACTGTTAACAACCTGTAAGGTCAGGGGTTCCCTGTGGAATCCATGGAAAACCTCCTTAAGTGAGTGAAAGACATATCTACATTTGTTTTTATGTTGAAAGATACATTGACAATGTCATGATATTTTAAGGTACTCCCTCTGCCTAGGCACTTACAGACCTCATGTATGTAAACCAGTTCTTTCCTTCACAGCCACACTAGTAACACTCATAATAATACCCAAATAATTGACTTCTACCAAGCTGCCCTTCTGTATGATCCTGCAGTGGAGCCATAGCCTCCTTTGTGCCATCATGCAGCTGCCATAGAAACAGCTTTAGGTGTCGCAGGCTCATCTTGAATTCACTGGAGACATTTGGCTCATTAATTCAAATGTCAAGGAAAAATGCATCCACGTAAGAGAGCTTTAATCAGGAACTGAAATAATTTTTGAAAAAAGTTTCCTAATGTGGGGTTTCTTCTGCAAAGAAAATGTGGAAGTTCTCTGTGGGTTCATTTATCACATTGAGGTTTTTTTTTCACTTCACCATGGGGTAGATTCGTTGTCTGTGCTTTGTGCTGCAGGCTGGTGTTTGGGGATCCTCCTCAGACCAAAGAACAATCTCTTCATCCTCCCTACACAGATCATGAAAGCCTCAATGCTGGCAATCTCAAACAGTGAGATAAGAAAACTCTAGGAGAAAGACTCCATGGAACAATGCTGCTGTGACCCAGAGTAGGATGGAAGGGCCTCTTTTGTTGTAAGCCCATGACTGTACAATATCCAAGATAAAAATGTTCTCTTTCTAGTCTGTAGCAGCCAAAGAATGAAAAAAAAATTAGAAACTATTTTATTTCAATTGAAATTATGGAATTGATACTCTAAAGAAGTGAATTGTAATGAATTTTAGTTCCTCTCAGCCAGCTTTGAAATATATGCATAAGAAACTATGTCAATTAGCACTTACATTAGCTCATTTACAAACCCATATATATAAAATATAAGATACATATAAGTTTCTACTTTTCTATCTCATCTTCTTCCTAATTTGGGGTTTTCTGCTTAAACAGAGCAGTTTTTCCACTGCCAGGTCCCCTCCAGTGCCCACAATGCCTCCTAGAGCTCCTTCTGCTGAGGTTTTTCAGCACTTGAGAGCAAATTCCATTCCCTTCTCATGTGGACAGAGTTATGGTCTGAAAAAGGCTTTGTCCAACAACAGGAAGGCTGTAATTGTTCATACAGTATCCGGGAAAGATATGCATGAGCTTCCTGAGTTAATGAAATCCTAAGGGTTTGTTATAGGGTTTCAGTGACTGCCAGTCATTTTGAAATGTCACCCCGTGTAGGCTCCTGCTGGGATGTTACTGAGGAGGTTTTGCTTTCAATTACATTGCACAGGTGACACATTCTGCCTTGTTCCCTAACCTTCCTCTAACATGCCAGGAGTTGGTCACTACAGGCACCAAAAATAATGGATGAGGGGTTTGGTCCAAACCTCTGATGTATAAAGTTCCTTCACAAGTTCCATTGGCAAGAATAAAAACTGGAAGAATCACTAAAAAAGCAAGCTGAGTGTTTATTTTCTACCAGAACAATACCAAGGTCAGAGCCCAGGAAGCTCTGCCATGTGGTTGAGATATTGAGGTAGCAATGTGGGGCTTTGGTTACACCCATGATTGTCTTCATTGACCAAATTCCTTTGGAAGGTAAATCTCATGAGCTACACAGGAGGCCTCCTTTTCCTTCCTGTTAGTTATGGCAGGAGCTGAACAATTGCATGTTGGCAAGAAGGTTTTTTATTTTGGATTGTTCATTTCTGCCTGAGGCAGGGCACTGTTGCTGGATTAGCTGGCTGAAGGACTGGTTTTTGTAACACCTTTTTCAGAAAATCTTTGGATCAGGTTCCAGATGCTCCCCAGTGGATGATGATCAACAGTTTCCCGTTACAGGTTCATTAATTTTTAGTTCTTTAAAAATTAACACACATAATTAATGTCTTGAGTGTTACACAGTGAACTATTGAGTGACTTTCCTGCTCATGTAGCATCCACAAAGGTTGATTTGGTTTGCAATTAAATCTCATTCATTAATTTGGTTTAGAAGACATGAGAAGTCCCTCATGGAAGCTACACATCATCCAGCTAATGTGCTGTTTGTCATCACACATCTCTGGTGCAAGGCATTGCTCAAAATGCAATGATAGGAAAAATATTTCCTGCTTAGGAGCACTGTCCTTTACAAGGATGACTGCTTGGAAGATTGGTTTTCCTCCTTGGAATGGGTGTCTTGATGGAAATTCCAATTCTCCTGATCCTTACCCTTTTAGTAGCTGGTGCAGCTCTGGTGTAAGTGCCCACATGGCTGTGGGGAGCAGCAGTGAAACTGCCAGTTCATGAACAGAGATCAGCAGCTGTCAAATGGTGTAAATTCTCACTACTATTCTATAGCAAGATTTATATCAGAAGCCTCCTGTTCATATTTCAGCTGTAATTAGAGACTTGATTTAGGCTTGGCCCACACAAACAAGTGCAATAAAGAGAGAACAATTGATGCCCAAAACTAAGAAAACCACCCATATCTTTCTTGCTCTCCTGAGCCACCTAACTCCCTGTTATTCTTAGCAACATATTCCTCCCACTGACAGCTTCCCAGGTAATAGTATAGTGGCATAACTTTGATGTATTTAAGTAAAAGAAGTTAGTTAATTTGATGTTTCTTTTTTGGCCTGAGGTTCTGAGGAGTTCTGAAGATTTCACTGTGCCAATAAGCGTAACATTCACTTCCCGAAATTTAATTACACCTTGTAAGTGCAAACACTCCTCAATGCTTTCTGAAGAGTAAGTAGTAGTGCTCTGAAAAAATTGTGGAAATTGGCATTATTTACTCAAAAAGGATGTGCATTCAGGACTGCATCTGCCTGAGTGACAAATGGAAAGTTTCTATATTTTTGTAGTCTTATTGATCCTCCAGGAACCGAGGGAAATAAGGAAAGCTTGGAAACACAGCCTCTCAGCAAAATTATTTCTCCCATGCAGTGGTCAGTAGAATTGCTTATTCAGCTATACTGGTTTATATTAGGGTAAAATCACTATGGCACAACAGATGTGTGACTCAAATAGGGTGAAAGGGTTTTGTCTACACAGATAAAATTTTGCTGGTGGCAATATCCAAAGAGTAAAGAATTCATCTTAATTCCCAGATCCCAGTTAGGGCCACATATATCTGGAAGCTACAAACAAAAAAATTCATATGTTTACAAAGTGAGCAGATGTAACACAGGTTCTAGACAGAGATAAGACAGCTCTGAACAGGTCAGCTCTGGGCACAAAGCTGCTACAGAGGAGGCTTCTTTCTATTTCACCAAGAGCAGATGGGAAACAACCTCTACCCTGAGGGCTAGAAGAAACCTCTGATCCTGGAAGGAGTTAGGAAAACTCTCAAATAAAACCTGACTGACCTGCAGGCTAAAAGCTGGCCCATAAAAATATCTATGGAACCACTGAACACAAAAAAAAGGGCATTTCATGTCTGTGCAAGCAAGAAGATAGAAGAACATGTCCCAGTGTGGTGTATGGAGTGAGTCACTGCCTTCAGAGAATACAAATCATATACTGGTGAATGGGAAGCAATGATCGTGTGATCTCAGGAACTCTGATTAAACCACTCAGAGTCTCCCAAACTTAGCTTGCAGTAGGATGTGCAGGAGAGAGTGGAATCAATTAAAAGCTTGCTCTGCACTGGTTTGTTGGCATCAAGATGGCAAAGCAGAGCAGCAGGGACTGAACCCAAAATGAAAGGAGGAAAATGAATTTTTCTTTAGGTGTCTCTATCTTCGGAGTATCTGGAGATGGTAGCAAGCAGAAGGCTGAGCTGCTAGCTTTTACACCTGGCATATCTTCTTAAACAGTTTCCTCTTTTGCTACTTGAACAGGCAACCAACTGTAGAACAAATTTTGAATAGCAATGATAGAAGGATCTATGAGTATCTGCCACTCCTGGAACTGACCCTTCAGCTAAGCAAATTCCTATTCAAATTATTTATTTATATGAAGGTGAACAGGGCTTAGAGGTCAGTCAAGAACGATGCAGCACTTTGAGTCCTGCCAGCATGTCTGAGACAGAAAGCATATGGGTGTTATTATCAGAGTTTGGATATTGGTGTCGTTGTGTAGTATAGTAGGTCTTTCATTTTAATATAATTATTTTTGTCTGCACTGCTAGCTTTTCATTGTCACATTTAAAGGCTCTTTTGCTTCGTGCTCCATGACTGCCTATTGATCCATAAGCTGATATGAGCTGTGCACCAGGAAAGTCAGGGTTTTGATAGAATAAGAAACTGGAAGTTGGATAAGGCTCCCATGATTCTTGCCACTTTCTACTGATCAGAGAATGGAAGATGCTGATGTCCAGAATGCTGAAGTGTGCTCAGCAGTTCAGAGCTCGTCTGGAATAACATGCTTTTAAAGCTATCAGAGCCTGGGCACTCTGTGACCAGAGGATGTGTTTTCTTGAGTCAACTAAAAATTGCTGCTTAGCTGTGGTGGGTACGCGCCCGCGGGAGTGCGTCGGTGTTGAAGCAACTCGTGAGGTGTCGATTCGGTTTCGCTGGGGTGGGTGATGGCAACACACAAAAACAATCCTCCTCCAGACCTGCTGATCCATCCTCATTATCCCTATTGTGCTGTGTCAAGTGCAGAGCCCAATGGTGAGGATCCCTGTTGAAAATTCTCGGTGGTTGGATGAAGAAGCAAATGCTGTTTTCTTCGATTTATGTTGGGAATTGTTGCAGAGCCACCCGGTGAAATTTTGTGCTGCTGGCAAGCTGCTGCACCAGCCAGTCCAAAGAGAACCAAGAAAATGAAGAATCTGAGATGATGTTTATTGGTGAGTCCAATGAGAACCATGAAAATGAAGAATCTGCGCCGATGTGTACTGGAGAGTCCCATGAGAACCATCATAATGAAGAATATGAGCTGGGGCTAACCCTTAGACAAGGAGCCTCTTCCCCAGACTGCCAAAAGTGGTGCTGCTGTGGCAAATGCCAACCAGCTCAGAAGCACCATGAGCAGCTCTTGCTGAAGGAAAAAAGGGCAGAACATCACAACCTGAATTGGTTTCAGCACCTGGTGCTGTCTGACTGCACCCTGAAGAAAGCCAGAAGTCACCTCAATGCATGACCCTGAAGGAAGGAAGCCCAAAGGATGTATCACCTAAAAAATGTGCTGAGCCTTTTTCTGCCCCAGCCTTGTCAGCTTTCTGCAGCCCTGGATTGTGAGGCTCTAGGAGAGGCCACTGAATGAGTTTCACAACTCACTGTTGAAGGCCTCATGGTCCAGCCAGATCAAACACACTCATTTTAGACAATTCCAGTGACAAAAAGCATTTTCTGAAAGGCCCAGTGGGTTCTCTTTGTATTGTTCTTTCTAGCTTGAGCCAAGGAATTACAATGAAAAGCACTTTTACCATTTTTGTGAAATATTTTCGGGCATTTCTTACATACTTATTGGAATTAAAATGTGGGGCTTTGCCCTCCTGTTTGCTCTTAGCTTCAAGCAGGCCTTGCCTCCTCTACCTCCTCCCCCTGAACTTGTGTGAGCAGCTTCGTGCTATGATGTGTACAGCCAGAGTACATCCAAGGAGCAGCAAATTCAGGGTAAATTAATCTGTGCTCCAACACCTCTTCTGTTTTCTCTTTTTGTTCCATTTAGACATGTTCTATTTTTGTAGAAACAAGGTGAGAAGGATTGTAACAGGTGTGTTCTGCACTCCTTTCAATGAAGCTTTGTTCTTTCTGAGCTAACCCAGCAGTTTGCCATTTCCATTCCCTACATACATTTTAAGATATATTGCTAGCAGATTATGCCATTTGTATTTATATCTCCAATTGAAAAATGCATTAATTGTGTTAATATTCATATGGCAGCATCTTATATATCTAGAGTGGGAAAACACTACTGTAGGCATTTATACATTTCTGTTCTAGTGTATGAACCAATTCTCCTTTTAAAACTTACACTGAATATTCACTCATATTCCTATCATTTCCCCACTTATTTTGGTCTTTTGTTTTGGCTGGTTTTGTAAAAAAATTAAGCATTTTACTAATATGTAGCTGAACTAAAGGGTCTTGATAGCTTTGTACTGCCTGCAATTCCCACTGCCTCATTGTCAGTTCACTTCATCTCTTCTTGATGATTTACCTGCTCTTAGGAGGGTTATAGTGATGTTTCTACAATAAGGACTGTGTTGGGTGTCTCAGAACAAGGTGGAGGGTACATGAACTTTGCTTTTATAGCAAAGATTAATTCTGCAAGAGGATAAATAAGAATTTGGTCACTGTGGATGGAAAGGTGACAGTCTTCAAAATGCTCTGCTCTCTTTTGCCGGCAGTTGCTTGGTCCTTGCACTGATTTAAGCTGTGCCAGGGTAGGTTTGGGTTGGGCATTGGGAAGAATTAGGAAGAATTTATTCCCAGAAAGAGTGATTAAATATTGCAACGGGCCGCCCAGGGAGGTGTGGGAGTCACCGAGCCTGGAAGCGTTAAGTAAAGACTGGCGTGGCACTCGGTGCTCTGCCCTATTTGACAACGTGGTGCTCGGTCATACTTTCGCCTCGATGACCTCAGAAGTGTTTTCCAACCTAATGGATTCTGCGATTCTGTGAAAACAGCCGTGAAAAGTCCGTGGCTGCCGGTGCCCTCGGGCAATTTGCGGCGGCCCCGGGGCTGCGGCAGCGCCCGGCGGGCGGCTCGGGGCGCTGTGGGGCCGCGGCTGCCGCGGCCGGGGACGGCTCCGTGCCGGCCGCCTCCCCGCGCCGCCGCCGCCATGGCGCTGTGCGGGGCTCTGCACAGCTTCCTCTTCGAGTACGACACCCCGCGCATCGTGCTGATCCGGAGCCGCAAAGTGGGGCTCATCAACCGCGCGGTGCAGCTCGGCATCCTCGCCTACGTGATCGGGTGAGCGGGCGGAGGGGAGTCCGGGCCGGCCGCCCTGAGGGGGCCCGGGGCTGAGGGCGGGAGCCGCCCCTCCCTCAGGGGCCGCGGGACCCGTTCCGTGAGGGCGGCGCGGGCTGAGGGCAGCCCGGAGCTCACCCAGCGGCGACTCGGACTTGCTGGCACTGCTTAACTGCGATTGTGGACAGAATGTTCCGAGTTGGAAAGGACCCCGCAAGGATCAGGTCCAGCTTTTAAGTGAATGGCCCAAGGGCCCCTCAGGCGTGGGACGTCTGAGGAGGTGATTGTCGTTCCCCCAAGCAGGGCTGGGTATAAAAGCAAATTAGACCCTGAAAATCAGTCTGAAAGTAAAAAAAAATGTCACCCCAAAAATCAGACAGGAGGTTGCCAATCTTGTGACCCTTTTGTAAGGAAAAGCTGTGGAACTGTCTGGAATGGCCCTTTCAGGTAATATGGGAAAAGGAGAAATTCCAACCTGAACTTGTTTATGGTGTTTATTTATTCTTTCTTGCAATAAAAAAAACCCTTCTCTTTCAGGTGGGTTTTTCTGTGGGAAAAGGGCTACCAGGAAACAGACTCTGTGGTCAGTTCTGTGACCACGAAGGTGAAGGGTGTAACACTGACAAACACATCCACCTTGGGAGCCAGGATCTGGGATGTAGCTGACTATGTCATCCCTCCTCAGGTATTAATCACATGCAGAAAGAAAGTTTTCTGACAAGCACAAAAGTCCATGGAGAGCTGGAACAGCTTTACTTTGTTGCAGATCATGCTGAGCACCTGCCCTGGGGATGCTTGTTCCAAGGGAAGTGTGTCTGAGTGTGTGCTTGTGTAGAATTGTAGAATGGTTTGGGTTTGGAAGCAACCAAGATAATCTTGTTCCACCCTTCTGCTGTGGTCAGGGCCACTATCCCATGTTACTCCAAGCCCTGCTCAGCCTGGCCTTGAACACTTCCAGGGATCCAGGGGCAGACACAGCTCCTCTGGGCAACCTGTGCCAGAGTGAAGAATTCCCAATATCTAATCCAAATCGCTTCTCTTTTAGTTTAAAACTGTTCCCCTTTACCCTATCACTATCTGCCTGTGTAAAAAGTCTGTCCCATGTTACTCCAAGCCCTGCTCAACCTGGCCTTGAACACTTCCAGGGATCCAGGGGCAGACACAGCTCCTCTGGGCAACCTGTGCCAGAGTGAAGAATTCCCAATATCTAATCCAAATCGCTTCTCTTTTAGTTTAAAACTGTTCCCCTTTACCCTATCACTATCTGCCTGTGTAAAAAGTCTCCCTCCCTCCTTTTTATAAGCCCCCTTTGGGTACTCAAATGGGCTCTAAGTTGTCCTTGAGCTTTCCTTCTCTGCGGGTGCACTGATCCCACTGTCCATGGTGCCCACAAAGACTTGCAACAGCACCGGTCCTGCCAGAGGAGGACTTTGCAGGCCTCAGGAAGAAGCTGCAACAATAACGGCCTGTCATCCTTCTTATTGCTTTCTAAAGCAAACAACCCCAAGTTAAGTTGTTGGCAGAAGCCACAGGAACAGCCTGGCAGTCACCTGATGCAGAACTGAACAGGAAGCATTGCTGTAGTTACTGATTGACTGTGTCTGTGGGAATCTGTGCTGTGTGGGCCATATGTGGTGGCCTTCGGGCTGGGCAAGCACAGCCAAGCTGCTGGTCATGGGTCCCTCTGTCTGCGTGACATGTGGTGCAGAAAAAAAGACAAATTTAGCCAGATTTTGGCTGAGTGGTCATATTTGCATATCAGTGGAGTGGAAGCAGATGACAGATCTGGAGTCATACAGATCTGGAAGTAGTGAAAGTAAAGTAATGACAATAGTGCTCCCTGAAGAAACAGGACCAGGCAAATTCCTAACTGATAGATTGCAGAAAGAAAGAGTGGGAGTTGCACTCGGACTTGCAGCTGGAACTCTATTTCTGTGTCTGCCTTACGACTCCCCTGAGGAGCTGTGTGAGCTCTGTTTTCATAATGTGAATGAGGAACTCTGGGCCGAGTGGGAGGACAGCAGGAGCTGCCAGTCCCACAGTCCTTCCTGTGGCTAAACACAGCAGCACCAGGCAGTACACACAGGAATCTGCTCCTTTAGCACTGCACCAGCAGTGTCCAGGGCAAATCCCCTCTGCTGGGCCACCTGGGCTCTGTCAACAAAGATGTTTGGTGCAGTGTCTTGGATGCCCTTTGCAGATTGTCACCCTTAGGTTTCCTTCTTGTTTTGCATGCTCAGGGTGAGAACACTGTGTTTGTCATGACCAATGTGATCCTCACACTGAACCAGAGCCAAGGCCGCTGCCCGGAGGTAGGTGCAGAATCTGCTTTAATCCTGCCTTGTGTGGGTGGGAGTGTGGGGGAGAGGGTTCTCAGAGTTTTATGTAACTATTGTTCCTCTCCAGCTCCCAGACGATCAAACAAAGTGTGAGGTGAAGAACAACTGTGTTCCAGGATATGTCAGCACCCACAGCAGTGGTAAGAAACCTGCTAAAAAACTCCTTTCAGTCTGGGTTGTGGTGCCTCTGTGCTGTGCCTTCCCTGCTGTGAAGGAAGCACCATTTCACTTCAGTCTCCTTGTTCTCTTTCTCTCAAGAGAACTGAAGTGGAAGCTCAGATTTTTCTTCTGGTGGACTTAGACTAGATAAACTTAGACTGTGTTGGGTGGATGTTGGGTAAATGTGGGCTTTGGTGAGTTAGCAAACAGTGTGAAGCTTTTTCATGACCTTCAGTACCTGAAGCAGTATCACATGGATGAAGATTTGACTCAGGAAAAGCACCTGATGCTTCTTTCTCTGAAATTACACTTGCAGTGGAAGATTATGTGGGTTTTGGTAGTGGCACTTGACCTCTGGGAAAATTGCTTTCACCATATGGAGTGTCACAGGTCAAACACTGCCTGGTTTTGCTCAGTACCTCCATGCACATGTCTTTCCAGGCATACAGACTGGGGAGTGTGTTCCATACAACAGCAGCATTAAGACCTGTGAAGTCTTTGCGTGGTGCCCCGTGGAGGATGACTATCACATACCCAAGTGAGTGCTCTGTCTTCCTACTCCACAGTGCCCCTCCTGAGAGCAGGCTCCTGGTGCACAGCTGATGCTGCTCCCGCTGACATGCTCTTGGGAAGAGATGAGCACCAAGAACTCTGCAGAGTCCTGTTTGTGCTTCCCTTTTGTTTTGTAGGCCAGCGTTCCTGCAAGAAGCTGAGAACTTCACCCTTCTGGTGAAGAACAACATTTGGTACCGCAAGTTCAACTTCAGCAAGTAAATAGTGAGAGGGTTATCACACTGTCTGGTCTCCTGGCAGTAAAGGGGATGCAACAGCTCTTCTCTTTCTGTTCTCCTGTAGGCGAAACATCCTCCCCACCATCAACTCCACCTACCTCAAGAACTGCATCTATGATGCCCAGACTGATCCCTTCTGCCCTATCTTCCGTTTAGGGAAAATAATTGAAGCTGCAGGGCAGGACTTCCAGGAAATGGCTGTGGAGGTATTTGGCAGACCCTTCTCTTGGGCTTCAGCTGTTTTTAGAAGAGGAGTGGTAGGGGGTTGTCTCCTCTGCCTCATGGCATGAGCCACAGAACACAGATCAGCTGCAGGATGGAGAGTGCTCTGGCCAGAGGGACTGGAGTGAACTCTATTTAACCAATAATTGACCTGGCTTTGTTTGGGTGGGGTTATGTGCAAGGTTCAGTAGCAGCAGAAAAGACTGTTGGACAGAGCCTGGATTAGAGCCAGTAAATCAGGTCCTGGTCAGCAGAGAGCCTGCTGCTAGGCTGGCCATGCACTTTGGACTGCCCATCACCTCTCCTCCCCTTGGCAGGGTGGAGTCATGGCACTGCAGATCAACTGGGACTGCAACCTGGACAGAGCTGCTTCCCACTGTGTGCCAAAATATTCCTTCCGGCGCCTCGACAACAAGGACTCTGCCCACACCGTCTCACCTGGCTACAACTTCAGGTAATGCGGCTGTGGAGGGCACCTGGAGCCCCAGCTCCATCTGCCACTGGCACTTGTGGTAGTTTGGGGCGTTTCATGGTGCTTGGAGAGCAACAGAAGAAAACCTGGAGAGCTTTTTTGATGCTGTAAGACAGAGCAGGTGGGATCCTCACTGTGTGCAAACCACAGCAGGAGAGGGGGGGGTCAGTGAAGCTCCACTAGTTGCATCAGAGTGCCTGAGTCATGTTTCCATCAGCTTTTTGGTGGCTGTTTGATCAATGGGGTGGCAGTGGGACAACTGACTGTCTCAGGGTGTGCTGATAGGGCAGAATTTGAGAGGACTGAGGTGGGGAGACTGAAGCATGTCCTTCACTCTGCTTGGGGGAAAAACTAACCTGTAAAAGTGTTTCTGTCAGTTGAAGACCATATCTGCACCAGGAGTATCCTGGCATACACTACTACATACACATTCTGGCCAGTACAGCTAAGTCCAGCACTTCCAGTAAAACACCAGCACAGAGCTGGCAGCTGGTTGCATCCAGACTCAGACTGTAATATTAAATACAGATTGGCCACCTTGCCAAGGTCCTTGCAGGATTCCTGCTTGTGAGGAAACACAGCTCAAGGCTGTTATTTCTAGAATCACTAAATCTATGTACTATGAGCTTACGATAAAGGATCTTTGGGTGGAACTTGGATGAATTTGCTGAGGAGCAGTGCAGAGCACAAATGTGTGTTTGAGAGGTGCCAGGCCGGCAGGTATCGGGGTGTCTGGACCGTCTGGAGGATATCACAGCTGGATCTGAAATGCTTTTGCCAATTTCAGACTCTGGTACAGCCCCTTACCATTCCCTCCTTTTCTCTTCCACCCTCTTCTCTGCTTCCTCCTGGCTTAGTCAACCACGTGGCAGAGTAAGTCTGATCTCACTTATTTGTTCTCATCCCTTTTCCCTGTCGTTTGTTGTCACCCAGTGCCGGAGCAGCCTTTGTGTGCCGGCCCTGCCGGGTGCTCCCGGCCCTGCCCTCTCGCGGCTGCCTGGTCCCCTGCAGCCCATGCCTGCCTCTCGTGTAGCTGACTTTGTTCCTGTTAGTCCTTCTGCTCCCCTGCTAAAGCTGCTTTCTCCCCTTCCTACGCCTTTCAAGTTTCCTCGTTTTATGGTGCTCACTGATGTCTTGAATTCACCTGCTTTGGGCTTTTCTCCTATATGAGCTTGCCAGCATGAAATCTACCATCACTCTGGGCTTATGTCTAGAAGTACCAATGTTCAGCCCATCCTCTTGGGATGAGGAACACACCTAGATATTGCATGATCACATAAGCAACCTCAAAATTTCCAGTTAAGCTCTGACCTATCTTTTCTGCAGGTTTGCAAAATACTACAAGAATAGTGATGGCACCGAATCACGGACGCTTGTCAAAGCTTATGGCATCCGCTTTGATATCATAGTGTTTGGAAAGGTAGGGTGACAGTTCCTGGAGGTTTTGTAGTGAGGCCTTTCAGAGATGCTGAAAAGCATGCTCAGGCTTGTAACTGTCTTCTAGGCAGGAAAATTTGATGTAATTCCTACCATGATTAACATCGGCTCTGGCTTAGCACTGTTTGGTGTGGTAAGTGACACTGTCTGCACTTGGACGTGATTCTGGATTAGTGCCTCAGTTCTGAGGATTCCTGTCTTAAACTCTTTCAATCTCCACTAGGCAACAGTGCTGTGTGACATTGTTGTTCTGTATTGCATGAAGAAGAGATACTACTATCGGGAGAAGAAGTACAAATATGTGGAGGATTATGAACTGGTAAGCATCAACGAAGGCAGGGGTAAAGGCAGAATTGCTTCCTCCTCTGACTCCACACAGATTCTGAGACAGGATTTAGAAAGTCCCCATCAAATGGGGATTTTGAACCACAGTTCTAAGGAAACTTTGTCTTCTTCAGAGAAGCTAATTTTTACCTCAAAGCTGCTGCAGGGAAGAGCACTAGAAACAAATATTGTCACGTTTCCTGGGTAACCACTCTTGGAGAGGGAAATACATGTTCAAGAACTTGTCGTGCTCCTACTGCACCTCCTTTTTGGGTTGCAGTCATTAGCTTTTGCCTTCTAAGAGCTGTAGGGAACAGCCCTGTTCCCATCAAATCCTTCCTTCTTGACTTTTGGGGTTCCTGCAGTTGTGAGAAAAATCATTCAATGGGTTGGTATTTTCTCAGACCAGTGTGCTGACAGCCACAGCTACTGCTCCCTGCAGGGATCAAATGATCTGTTTGGTCAGTAGGGTTTAGTTGGTTGCTTGACTGGTGCTGAGGACAGAGCTCTGTCAGCTGAGGACAGAGCTCTGTCGGCCCTACAGCCCTGTGCTTGGTGGGAATTGTGGCTGCAGAGAGCAGATTTCTCAATCAAAACACCTTATGCCACTGGAAAAGTCTGAGTAACAGGAAGTAGCTTGCCTGGGCAAAGGATTTTATGTGATTGGAAGGGGAAGAAAGAAGAGTTTCTGGCAGAGAACTGTAATCTCTGATCCTTGCAGGGAGTTGGTGAGACATATGGAACAGACTCCTGAGCTCCTGGTGCTGCAGGACCAACTGCTGCTCTAAAACGCTGCTGGGAACATTTCTTGACCCTGCCATGAGACCACCCCCTCTTTGCTGGGAGGAAGTGGGGAACCAAACTGAGAAAGGGACAATCTTCACTACTCTTTACTACTTGGGAGCCAGTCCCAGGGAGAAGAACTGGGTCTGCTCCTTGTCTGCTGTCTTTCCAGGTTATTTGCACTAAACACAGAGGGAAAATTGTACTTTGTGCCAGACCTCTCCACTGGCTGAACCTGGGACAGAGACAGCTCTGGCATCATCATCTTGCCTGTCCTTCTGTCCCTGAACTCACTGATAGCAGAGGGCACAGGACAATAGGCACAGATTCTTCCTTAGATTGAACATGGCCACTGCCAGGAGGTACCTAACCTTGGGACAGCAGCTCCTTGCTGTTGTCACTTTTCTTTCCCTGAAGGATTGTGAACGTTAGCTGAGCCAATACCTATTATTTACTTGGGGTCTTCAAGCTCTAGTGGCCACAGACCAAGATAAAGCAGAGTCTAGCTCCATTGTGCTATGATAAATGGCTTACTGGTTACAGAACTTTTCTTCTGTTTTGTCTATTTTTTATGCTATTACTTTAAAATTTACTTTAATAAAATACTACCTTCCCTCAGCCCTCTTGAAGTTCTGCAAGCTGGGTTTTGATTGTTCATTTCTCCCCACATAACAAGTGTTAGTGGAGGTCTATCAAAGCCAGGGCTCTGTGGGTTTTGCCTCTTCATTCTCTCAGCAGAAGTGCTGCTGCTCTGCCTTGATTCTCCTGACACCTTGTCCATGTCTGTTGCCTTAAACCCTCTCCAAGGGAAAAGACTTGTAAGTCAGAGGTCAAGATCTCAGGGTCTTTATCTGAGTGCAGGTACCAACTGCTTGGAAGAACAGATGTTACTCCCTGGCACATTCCTGTGCTTTTCACCACCACACCAGCCCTGTGTCTGGGCTGCTGCATTTAATGCAGTTTACACCATTTGATTGAAGTAGATATGTTGGCTTTTATATTCAACATGGCTTTGAGCACCTCTAGTGATCACACTGACTCACAAAGTCCAAGTCTTCCCTTTCTCTGAACCTTTTCTGGTGTTACCAAGCCCTAGGATCTATTCCATACCCCCAGCATCCTGGCTGCCTTTCTCCAGCAGCACAGTGGGTAAACCACAGCATTATCATTTTGTTTTGTTCTTTATGTGCCTGCTGCTGTTGAGCACTCAGTTGTGCCCCAGCCCAAAGAGTGCCCTTCCAAGAGCACTGCAGTCTGTGCATGTGAACGCTCAGTTTGGGTTATACAGTGCTCTGGCTGCTGTGGTCCTGTCCTAGCCCAAGATCCCCAGTAATGGTAGAGCACCAGACTTCACTAACACAGAGAGTGCTTTCAGATTCCTCTTCCAACAACCAAACTCTCACAGCTTGATAAAGACCACTCAAACAGAATAATGGTTCCACTTGATCAACTAACTCTGGGTTTGGTTGCATGTCATTTATTTCAACTTGTACAGTGAAGCTTGAACACCTGTGTGGAAAAACACTTAGTTGTTGGTTTATTCTTTCTTCTTAGGTAATATAATTTAAAAGTGGTAAATACACAGTATTTAAACTTGATACACCTGATAAAGTTAAATGCATAATAAAGGGGTAGGAGTGAAACACAAGCCTTGGTCATTAAACAAACAGTATAAAAATCAGGAATAGTTCAGGACCTTAGAAAAGAAACAGATCAATTGCCTGATAGGTAAGAGGGGACCACCATGGAAAACTACTCAGATAAGAGGCCTGGTTTCCCCTTAGCACTTTCCTGTGTGCTTTCAAAACCAAAAAGGCTTAGTACCCAGCAATAAGCCCACAGTCAGCACCGGGCTTGCTTGGAAGGAAGGGAGTTGGGGAAATGAAGCTATCGCCCAGTTCCAAGGCACAAGCAAAATGTTCACTTCACTATAAGGAGAAAGCCAGCATTACTACTAAGGAACAGCAGCTGGGGAACTGAGCAGGTTTATATACACAGTACAGCTTCTCTAACAGGTCATGCATTTAGAGAGATCTCCCTCATATGGCCACGCTTTATGCTTTCAACAGGGCTGACCAACCAGAAAAATCCACATTGTGTTTTCTTCCAAAATGTGCATTGGCTGCAGCCCAGCAGAGCCTGCACTGAGGGACACTCAGTTTGGAGAGCACCTTGGGGAAGTGCTGAGTTTAGCATCCTGTAACCAAGCCCATGCAGGCAGTCAGACACTGATCAGTGAGTATCTGAGGCCCAGAGATTGGCTGGGCATGGGGGAGCTGGTACAGCTGTTGAGAAGCTGCATTACACCTGGCAGACCTGTTGGGTCAATGTAAACTGTCTCACCTGACAAATCACAACCAGGCGTGGGCAGCACAGAGATCTCTACAACACACCTCTAGCAAACACACCACACACACTACTATGTACTACCTACAAAGAATTGGATCCCCTAGCTTTTTACATTTTTTTTTGCAGATCAAGTCCATTTGCAGGGTTAGAGAACCAGGCTGCCCACTCACACACAACTCCACAATGAAAAGTCCTGTGTAGGGGGAGCAGGCCGCTGCAATAGTGCTGGCCCCCAAGTTACCTGTTTGGTTTTCCCATAGCTGAAGCTGCAGGGCTTTGGCATAGCCTCGGACTACAATGGGAGGAAAACAGTGCGTGTCTTATGGCTCCAAACTCCATAGTATTGCTCCTAAACCACCACCTGTCCTCACTGGCTTTGGAAAGAGGCCAGCAGCACAATGCTTCCATAATAAATTGCAATTTAGGGGGAACATCGCTTCAAGTGATCAAAGGTGTAAGGGACAGTTTGGGTAGGGATCTGCACCCTTGCTAATGCTGTCCTGGCTTTAACAAAAACCAGTCCTAACTGGGAATTACCAGGCCAGGTCTGACTGCAGTGGGGCCGAGGACCTCGGCACACTGCTGCTTGTGCTGTCCAGGATAAAATAAAGGAAGACAAGGGAACGGTCACTTTCTAAGGGCAGGGCATCCATGGCCAGGGTTAACAGGCAGAGACCTAACCATTAAACAAGACACTTGGCAGTCTGCTAATGCCTTCTTCCTGAGGGCAAAGAATTACACCTTATCAGTCCCTCACAAGCTTGGGAGACTCAAATCCTCCTTCTCTGTCAGGTAGATCAAAGGCCTCGTTCAAGGTCACACAACCACATCAGACTGAGAAAGGAAAAAAATCAGACCTTTTCCCCCCTAGTCCCATGCTCCATCCACAAAACAACTGTACTTACCGTGACCCCTTTCCTCAGGCAAACCCTGGCTCCTCATTCACCAGCTTTGTTCAAGCACAGAGAATTTGGGAAAGTGAGTCTGGACACCAGAGTCTCTCCCACCACATGGCAGAGTATTATTTTGTACAAGCACCACAAATAATCAGAGTAATCTGACTGAAGGTGAAAGAGCTCTTCATAAGAAACAATTCATTAACTAGATATACACTTAATTTACTAACAAGCCTCTGATCCACAGGCATTCACAAAGTACTGGTAACAAACTTGCAAAAAATACATAGCATTGGCCCCAGAATCCAGATTAAGAGTTGGAAAACAAACGTTTCTTTGAAAATTCCTAGCTAATCATTACAATCTTAAATTCTAAGCAAGCCCTAAGTCTATACTTAAAAACCAGCATAAGTTGTATTATTTTTAATTGTAGTAAACCATGTAATGTACATGGAAGTGAAGGATTTTACCCTGAATTTTATATTTTATAGTATATCTACCTAGATCAAGTAAAATATTTAGAAACAAACTATTAGTGCTTCTTCTGTTGTTTAAAACATTCTAAACACCACCTTTCACTCATATGTCTGCAGCAAAAATAGTTCAAACTGAACTTAAGCCCTTAAATACCTTTTCCTTTCATACACTGAATACCTAACTTACCAAGTCCTGGTCACACCAAGGCCTCTGGAAAGGTGTTAATTACCTGAGGAGGTAATTAACCTCACTTTTTGAACTTCCTGAAGATGCTGTTTCATACAACTTGGCTCACAAAGATAGGCATTCTTTAAAAAGCTGAACAGGTGGGTTTTTGCTTTGTTCCCATGCAGTTAAAAAGGTGTCAATTAAAAACAAACCAGAACGACAAGAAATAGATGCAACAACATTCCTGGTAGGTCGTGAACTCTCAAAGTGCACACGTGTGGTTGGCTTTACTGCTGTGTATGCCACTTGGCTAAAGCTTCACCCTTCTGCACGTGCCCACAGCCACACCATGGGCATCGTGCCCCTGGGACGCTGGCGTCAGTCCCTGCAAATTATTTGGCATTAAAACCAGCTAAAAGCAGTTCCAAACGCATTTTCCTTTGGCTGCTGTGGGTTTTGTTTTGCAAAGCCCTGTTGCTGCTCACCACCACCGCTCACCTCTCCGCTGGCCGCCAGCGCCTCTCCCACCAGAAGTCAGCAGTCCAAGTGCTCGGAGATGCTCCATGTTTATGGCAAAGAATCAGATGTCTGATAAGGTGTGATAACATGCTGCTATGTGAGCTCTACATCCAGCACTGTACTGAGATAGCGCCACGTCATGCTGTGTTTGCTCTGGGCTCTGGTCACCTCGTCCCCAGCGCACGCTTGGTGACGTGCCCAGGACTGAGCTGCTCAGCAGAACCGTAAAGTCCACGTTCAAGAAAGAAGTTCCTCCTCTCCCACGTTGGGCAAGTCGTTGCATTTCAGGTTATCTTCACTGCCTTGTTTCCTGTTTTCAAAGGAAATAAAACAGCTGCTGAGCGACTCAGAAAAAGGGAAAGGAGGCCATGAGACACCGGTTTCTTCCCCTTCCCTGCCACGGGATCTTTGGGACGCTGAGCATGTGTCATCTCTCCCCATGTAACAGGCTGGAAGTGCCATAAAAAGATGTTTTTTCATCCCATCAGAACAGGATATTCCATGTCACAAAAATCCCAGATCAGACAGGTGGGGTATGAATGTTGCAGTCCTGGCCCCCATGAAAGTTTCAAAGCCCAACTATTTAATTTCTCCCCCAAAGCATCAGAAAAAGCTGCAAATATCTTTTGGGGCCGAGGTGAGGTGGTGACACTTACGGCAGCAGGTTTCCAGAGGAAGACAGGGACCGCTCCTCCCTCTTGCTCCCCTCAAACGGGTTCCCAAAGGATCGCTTCCGGATCATCGTTTTAACCAAGATCTGCAAAACCAGAATGCAGTTCATTGGGGTGCTTTCCTTCATTCAAGAGCAACAGGAACATCCACCTTGCATGCCCAAGTAATTAAAAAAACTAGTGAAAACAAGTCGAAGTTCTCTATAAATAGAAATCAGAAGGAAGCATCTTTGCACGTCTCCAGCTGCTTAATACAGGGGCTGTACCCTCATCTGAAACCCTTGCAGGTAAAAGCCACACTAGGTGTAAGAGGCTGGAAAGGAGAGCAAAGCCAAGTCTGGGAAGTTCATTTCCTCTCCAGAAGTAGTTTTTACTGACTGCTGCATCCAGTACCTGCAAATTCCCAGTCTTCCATGATGACCTGGCAAAACAATTCACTGGAAAGGGAGAGGGGAAGGAACTGGCACAATTTTACCTGAATGTTCATCTGAAACCAAACTGAAAGCTGGCCATTTGTCCAGCTTTGGCTGCAAAACACAAAGTTACCAATCAGAGACTGGTGGGAGCAGACAACAAGGTGAGCAGCACTGGACCCTGCCTCAGCAGGGAGCCCTGAGAGCCCCTGACTTCATCTGATGTTGCTTCTCATCCCTCTGTGCCTCATTTATCTGCTCACCAGGACACAGAGAGCTGTTCTGTGTCTGAAGGCGAGGGTGTTTTAAGAGTCAAAGCCACGTGAGTGAATCTCACACCGGAGTGTCAACGCCTGCACTTGGCTGCACAAAGATCAGGCACCAGAGGGCAATTCTGAAGATCAAATCTGAAAATACCACATTTGCCTCGAGGCAGTGTTATCTAAGTGTCAGAGAGGTGCAGTAAAATCTGATTTGCTTTGAGCTGTGCTGAACACACCTGGATTTCAACAGGGCTGGGAGCACTAAGCCTACTGATCAAGTCCCCTCTGAACAGGAAAAAGGGGGTAAACCCCTCATCAATGGTGATCTCTTTAGAGCAATATCTGCTTTTTCAGCCTGAGCAGCACAAGGTGCATTTGCACGTTCACACAGCTGTGGTCAGTGAGATTTCTGCAGGGCATCCAAAAGGGAGAGAGCTCCAGAAATGAGGCCAGATGTGGGCACAGCTATGAGATGGAAAAGGGGCTTCACAGGGAAACCTGTTCTTCAAAAAAATCACAGCCTGGGTGCCTAAAGGCAGGTAACATCAGGCCAGGGAACTGTGAATGGTCGCTCGCTGTCTCTCCTAACACAAGGGCTGGCAGCACCCAAAGAAATCATTAGGTTCAAAACCACAAAGGATTTCACTTTCTACACAGGACAGGGTTACAGTGTGGTTCTCACCACCACAGTGGGTTGCAGAGAATAAAAATATGAGCTTGAAAAGAGATGAGATGAAGTCACCAAGAATAGCTCCAGGCGGGGGCTGATGCACATCATGGCCCAGATAAAATCTCCATCCCAGGAACCTCCCACAGCCCCTCTGGCTGGACAGGCAGAACAGGGCAGGAGCTTCTTGTGCCTGGCCAAAACATCTGCTCCTGGCCACGGGCAGGTTCTGGACCAGATGTTCTTCTGCCCTGGGCAAATACAGTGATATTTAGGCACCCAACTCAAGCATGAAGGCCATCAACCCACTGACAGTTACCTTTGAAACTGCTCTAAAAAATTCCCCTGCAGTGTGGGGTACAGCCATGTGCAGTGAGCTGCTGAGACCCTGAGACACCCAAGTGTCTTCAGCACTTGTTTCCAAGAGAAGGAAGGTCTTTGCTCTAATCCTGCCCAATGCTTTTGCCCTTCAGCACTGAACTCCAGCTGCTCAGTGCCACCCCAGCAGGCAGCGTGGACCCCACTGTGCACCCACAGGCCATCAACTCCTTTGTACTCACCACGGTGGCCAGGCTGGGGATGTGCTTGACTGAATTCTCCACTTCCTCCTCCGTCACCTCGACGAGGGTGCAATTCTCATCCTCCGTGGGCAGCAGCTCCGCTCCGTTCTTGGTGACCCAAGGGTGCAACTTCAATTAATAACACAGCCTGTCAGGAACGATTTCCCTTTTTTCATAACTCAAACAACACAAGCCTGGCAAACGCATCTCCTTGTCCAAGCTATGGCCCCTACGTGCTCCTGAAATGCCAGGGAGCAGGGCAGGGCTGTGCCATGTCACCAGTGAGCCACCAGGAACTGCACAGCCTGGAGCAGAAAATGCTGTGGTGTGGCTCATCCAGAGCCAGCACTGGCCCCAGCTACACAACCAAACCATAACCTGGGCGACCTACAGCACTGGGCATCTCTGGGCTTTAGGGAAGGAGACCTATCTTCACTCTCATCTTAAGGATGAGACAGCACCAGGAGGCAGGAGAGATTTATTCCAGTCCACACACATGAGCAGCAGTGATGGGGAGACCCACCGAGCCCTCGTCCTGGAGCTGGTTTAATCCACGCCTGAAGGCAGAACCCCTGTTGCTCCTTGCCCACACACCTGGTGACTTGGTGGGCTGCAGGAGGAGCACAAAAGGTTCCACAGTTCCCCCGCAATCCTTTCCCCCTACCTTGGTCTCCATCCTCTCAGCTTCTCGCCCCTTCCAGGCTCCCGCAGGGGCGAAGGACCAGAAATCTCCTGCGAAAGGCTGTTGCACAGTACTTTCCTGGCAGCAGAGGAAATACTGTACTCAGGGGATTTCCTTTTGCCTGCCACTTCTCTAGGCACCAAAGGTCCCAAAGCTGAGCAGGTCCTGGAGCAGGGGAAGGAGCTGGGACTTACCTGCCCAGGGGCCCTGGGCACAGGGGGAGGACCTAGCCTGGCGCGATCAAACTGACTCCCAAAAAAAAGCTGAGCAAGGAGAACCCAACAGAAGTGAAGCCACAGCAAGCACCAGAAAGCTGGGTCAGTACCTTGATTTCTGGGACCGAAATCCTAGATTCAGGATTTTTATCCAACATCCGTGTAATCAAATCCTTCAAGAAGTCCGTAACTTCTGGCCTGTGGAAGGAAGAAGGGAGAGATGAGATGGGGAAGGGGATGAGTGCTGCCTCTGTTCTTCACCTCAGTGCCAGCTTCTGTGAGCCTTCTGGGCAGAAGGGCTGGACTCCAGACCCAACAGGGAGGCAGCTCTGGGTTCTTGTACACCTCCTCCTGTCCAGACCCCCAGGAAAAAGCAAAATATTCCCTTTTGAGGCAATGTGAAGTGTGATCCCACACGTACAGGGCAGGGAGAGACCAACTCAAAGCCTGAATTTTGCAAAACCACTGAAGAGCAGGGCAGTGCTTGAGAAACAACTCAAATGAGCTGTAAAATAAGGGTTGATGGGTTGTTTTTGGTTTTGAGTACTTACTGGTCTGGGAACTCCAATGTTTGGGTCTTGATTTTATTGTGTAAACTCAAGATCCTTTCATCCATAAAAGGGCACTACCACAAAGAAAAAGAGTAATGAGGAAAGCAACAACTTGTGTTAAGAGGCAGCAGTGAGGCAGCCAGAGGAGCATCAGGATCTCATAGGGTTTGAAGGAAAGCAAAGATCCAGTTACAGGGAAATTCCAGAAGATTTCCAATTATATCAATTAAACTCAATGAAAAGAACATTTAACCAAAAATTACCAATTACTAAAAGAACTCCTTTCCTAAAAAATCCACCCAAAACCAGAATTTTTTCCACTGGGGAAGAAGAGATGCCCAACCCTTTTGGCTGCACCCATCCCAGGGACAGGCAAAGGTTTCCCTTTCCATCCACACATCCTCATCTCCACTCAGCTCAACAGGGACACAAGGTGCCAGTCCCACTGCTTCACTGCTTACCTGGAACATGGGAGGCACAAACCAACCCCCCAAACACCAAGAGCACTGAAAAACCCATCTCATTACCTGCCCAAACACGAAGCAGTACAGCGTGATCCCCATGGCCCAGACATCCAAAGCCTGCAGAGTGAAGAAAGCACAGTTAAATCTACAACAAGATTTCTCTTTGTGCAAGGTTAGTCCAAGACCTTTCAAATTGCTATTCAATACCTTTCCAGAGAAGATTTTCCTGGTTTCTGAGAGGGTTTCTGGGGCCATGAAGGCAGGAGTGCCCACTGTGTTGGTTAAGAGGGCATCAGCTCCCTTGAACTCGTTGCTCACTCCGAAGTCGGCGATCTTGACGTGCCCATCTTCCCCCACGAGGAGGTTGGAAGGTTTAATATCCCGATGGATTATCTTCTGATAGTGCACTGCAGCCAGAGGGACAAGGAGTGGTGCAGCAGCAGCACTGGTTTGCAGCAAAGGAGCCACGAGGGCTCCGTGTGGCTCTTTCTGCTATCACCACAACCACCCCAGCTTTAAAAGCCTCCGTGCAGGATGAGCCACCAGAAAAGGCACTGTACACCAGCAGAAAGGCCAGCTCCAGGTGTTCAGAAAAAAACCCCAAATAAGAAATCCCGTTCTTTTTGCAGAGACACTTACAGTATTCAATGCCCTTGATCAGATCCTGGAAGTAGAACCGAGCCTGGTCCTCACTGAGAGGTTTCAAGGTTGGGATTTCCATCACAGGGCTGTGAAGGCAACAGAGAACAGAGTTCATTCCCCACCTGGATGTGCTGAAACAGGGCCCAAAGGATTTGTCACTGGCTGGTGACAGCACACAACCCCAACACAGGCACACAGTACACAGGGTGTACTCAGCTGTTTCAGGCCAGGGAAATGCTACTGAAGCCTCAAGCCCCAGCCATGAACCTCCCCATCACCTCTGCACCCCATTCCCACAATGGTGGCCAAGCTCTGCCACCACAAACCCATCTGATGTTCAAGTGTTAGTAGGATTAAATCTGGAATTCAGTACTCACCCCTGCTTCACCAGCTCAAACACTGCAACACAAAAGAGAAGGTGATTACAGATTGCTTACAGGATATGGTTCCTGTGAGCACAGCCTCAGCACAAAAGCAATTATTTTAATGACAAAAATTCTAAAAATAATATGTTATTTTTTAAAAAGGAGGTGCTGTCCTATGCAAGGCACATGCCACATGGGTTGCTCCTGTTTTCAGTTAAGGGGATGCTGCTAGCTATCTTCTCAATGTTGCAGCTTCAGCATCCTGAAGTGTCCTCCATGGCACACAAAACCCCTTGGTTTTGTTTGCCACCAAAAAGGCTGAGCCCACACCCTGGGCAAACCTCAGTGCTTGGCCATGAAGGCATCACATGCTCCTCCACTAGTACAGGCTGAACATAAATGATAGAAAAAAAAACCTTCTTCAAAACTTGTGTATTACCTGAAGCAGAAACTGCAGTCTGCCAGGCAGGTTGGGATGTGGCTCATTTGTACCTTGGATAATTAACTTGTGCCTTTTTCCCAAAGCCAGAGAAATAAAATTGCTTTCTATCATTCCAGCTTCAAAGCTGAGAACATCAATGCTAGTGCCTCTCATGGCAAAGCATGCCCTGGTCTCGAATTAATGCCAATAAAGTTCTATAAAGCACTCCTATCTCTGTTCACAGCCCAAACTGCATCTCATTTGCTCCTCCAGCACATCAGGCTCTACCCACAGTGGAGAAGAGACCCAGCCCTGCACACAGAGCTGCTCCAAAACACAGTGGGAACCTTTTGCCCCATCCCTCTGACACCCCAGGGCAGTGGGCAGTTACCCATGTACAGGTGATCCTCACTGGGGTCATCCAGGACCTGCCAAAAGAAGCAAAAAGGCAATTAAACAGTGCCAAGAAAGCCTTGCAAATGAAGCATTGTGATATTTATTTAGCAGCCATCTCAGCTCTGCACCATCTGCACCATCAGCACGGTCTGCTCATCTCTGAGCTTCTACCCACAAGAGTAGGGAAAAAAAGACGACAGAGATGTAGCTGTACTTCAAGGAAGCAAATATTTAAAACACACAGGAAGCATCATCTGACTCATGAGCCAAATAAACTCCAGCCTGCACATCCTTAATTCTTGATTTTTGGACTGTTTCATACAGGCAGTGGGTGGAGGGCAAGGCAGCTGCACTGTTGAACTCACAGAAACACCAGTTCTTCCCAAAACCTGTCTCAGCACTTGTTTCCTCCACAGAAGAAACATTTTTCTTCATTCCCCTTTCTGAGCAGGGAAGAAAAAATCTTTTGGGAGGTGAGAACAAAAACCTTCCGAACTAAGGAAAACACAAAATTCTCCCAAAGGCAGGACCTGCCCTTGCTCCCTTCTGGGGTCACTCCCCTTCACCCAGCCCGCCCCTGCAGCATTCAGGCTCCGTCACGCTCAAGGATGAGTTCTGGAAAGGGGCCAGCACTCACCTCCACCAGCTTCACCACGTTGGGGTGGTCCAGCTTCTTCAGGATGGCAATCTCCTGGTAGACCTGCTCGATGGGCCCCCTGCGCTGCAGGCAGCCCTCGGAAGCAGCTTTGGCCCCGCGGGGCGGCGGGCGGCCTGGGGGAAAGGCAGAGATGTGTCCAGCTGGGAACAATCCCCCAGGACCCCCAAAACACCCCCACCCAAAAGGCTTGCTGCCACTTACGGGGGAAGCCCGCCTGTCTCATCAGCTTCTTTTTTGAGAGAACCTTCATTGCCTGCAAGAGGGGAACAAATGTGGAATTTGGGGCAAGTCAAGGATAAAATGTGGCGGGTGGGATGGGGCAGGGAGTCGGCAGAGGGAATCCATCCCCCTCCTGCCCCGCTGCAGGCTCTGGGGCTGTGTGCTACTCACATAGTAGGTGTTATCATCCTCGTTGTAGGCCAGCTTCACCACCCCATAGGAGCCCTGGAGAGGGGCACAGCACAAGTTAGGGACAATCCAGAAAACCCACACCACCAACCCAGGCTTCTCCGCAAACCCACCCCACAGGGATCACAGAGCTGGTGGGCGATGCTGGGATGAGCAGGGGGTGTACAGTCTGACATCACACTGACAGCAAAGAAAAGCTTCAAATGCCCCGTTGTGTGGGAGGGAGGGGGAAGGGGGAAATTAGTAATAATTTTAAAAATATACAATTCAGTTGGCACCACTCAGAACAGAACAGCGAGCAACAAAGAGCTGCCGTGGCGAGTGGCTGGACTTGCTCCTATTCTGGAGCATTCCCATTACTGGAAAGTGAAAGCAAGCCTGACACCCTCCCAACCCAAAACCCCTCATACCACCCCAAACCCAATATTCACCTTCCCAATCTCATCCTTCAGCTTGTACTGGTTGAGCTGCACACAGTCCTGTGGGGAGAGAGCAGGGAAGTTTGGCTTGAGCCACAAAGCTGCTCACATTCGCTCTTCTCCTTTTAAATCTCCTGCAAAACTTTCTCTGCAAACTCATACCCCATCCTGCTCTGCCCAAGCACCCGTGTGGGGCTGGGCAGATTTGATTCATGAGCCACAAAACCACCCAGCAAGGCACACGTTGGTGTGTTTATAGAGGGCTAATTGCAAACATTAACGGCTGGGCAGGCGATCCTGTCCTGTCCACTCATGTGGAACAGAGGAGGGACAGGGAGAGCCCTGAGGGGTTTGATGCTGGTGACCTGGCGCCGAGTAATTTTATTTCTTCTGGGCAAAGCAGCCACTTGCTGCCTGTTTTCTGTCAGGCTGGGGGCAGGCAGGCTTGTTTTTTCTTTAGATCTCAGTGAACTTCTCTGGTTTTTTTATTTTTAAGGAGTAAAGAAAGAAACTTGTGCTACACTCCTGGCTTCCATCAAACACAGCCGTGAGAGCTGACGGCATCAGCAAAAGGCACAGAAACTGGTGAGTTGGGGTCTCACCTCCCTGAGGGTTGTCCCCATGGACTAGGATGTTCCCCCCTGCCACACACCTGCAGACATGCCGTGGGGGTTTATCCCAAAAAAAAACAAGCAAGAAGAAATGCCACGGTGGGAAAATCCAGGCTGGACTGGGGCAGGAGATGCAGGCAGATGGGGGCAGGAGAACTGCAGGAGCAGTGGTCATCCCCCTCACCTGTAACATTCATTCCCTTCACCTGTGACATTCATCCCCCTCACCTGAACATTCATCCCCCTTACATGTAATGTTCATCCCCCTCCCCTGTAACGTCCATCCCCCTCACCTGTAATGTCCATCCCCCTCATTCATCCCCCTCACCTGTAACGTTCATTCTCTTCACCTGTGACATTCATCCCCCTCACGTGTAACGTCCATCCCCCTCCCCTGTAACGTCCATCCCCCTCACCTGTAATGTCCATCCCCCTCACCTGTAACATTCATACCCCTCCCCTGTAACGTCCATCCCCCTCCCCTGTAACGTCCATCCCCCTCACCTGCAACCCTGTGATGGACACACGGTTGGACTCCACCGTGGGCCGCCGCGGCAGCCGTGGGGAGGAGTGCGGGGACGTCACCGGGGAGTAGGGCAGCGAGGGGTAGATGAAGCGCTGGTTGGCACCGTCGCCGTGCCCGGGCGAGCGGGCAGCCTGCGGCCGCTCCTGCAGGGACAGCTTGCGGCCGGAGAGGTGCAGCTTGCGGCCATCCCCAAAGCCCTCGGTGCCGGGCACATCCATCTCCTCCTCGCTGGCGCTGCCCGCGGCCTCGTGCTCGGTCACCACGATGAGCGAGGCCATGCTGGCGCGGCCGGGGCTCAGCGCCGGGGGGTCCCGCAGCGCCGGGGGGTCCCGGCGGCCGCAGCCTCCGGCGTGGCAGAGGGGCTGTGGGGCGGGAGGGCTGCTGGGGACACGTGGTGGCACGAAGGGACCGATGGCCTCATCCTGGCCATGCTGCAGTGGGGAGATGTGCCTGCAAACACAGGATAGAGGGTCGGCCAGGCTCTCCGGAAAGCGGGATTTCCTGCTGGTCATTGTGCTACAGATTGATTTATTCGTTCTGTAGGGAATGGTGAAGCCAAGGGCAGCAGTGCAGGGTAGCACCAGGATGCACAATCACCCTGCCATGGGACAGACCCCAGGCCAGAGCCAGCCACCACTGCTCCTTCCACCCTTTTTATCTAAACACCTCCAGGGAATAACAGCTCCATCATCTCCACTATGGAAATACTCCAAAGGGGTTATTTTAAAGGGGCAGGATAAAGAATTGCGCTATACTGGCACAAATACCACTGAGTTCCCTACTTTACTGCTCAAAGTGGGCACACCTCTGCCAAGTCTCCCCAAACAAAGCAGTTCAGTGGCACAAGGACCCACTTACCAAGTGTGGGGTGCAGGACCAGCCCCCTGGCTCACTGCTTCCTCCCACAGCCCATCATTGCCAGTGATTTCTGTTCCTTGCCCTGCGGCCTTTTGTGCAAAACTCAGGTACCCAAACCTTGAGATAAATTAGAAAACTGTTAGCAACAACAAAAAAATTTAAAAATCAAATAATTAAGTGATAATTAAAAAAGAGGAGAAAATTATGTTAATTCACACATGCCAGACACTCCACAGCACCTGGGGCTGTTCAGTGGTTGGTTGGCTGTAAACCATCGCTCTTCCCTGCCCCAACACTGGTGCTGTTTTTAATTTCTAGGTTAACAAGTTGCCACAGAAGGAAGTGAAAAAAAATATCCTGAAACAACCAGCCCAGGAGCAGGAACAGGGTTTGAGGCTTTTTTCTGCCTGGTTCCCACACCTCGACGAGGCGGCCGGTTAAAATTAGCTCCACTCATCTCCATTGAAGTTTCCTGCTGCACCCGCAGCACAACCACTCTGGATCAGCCCAGCAGAAATTATGGGTCAAGTACAGAAATCAAATCATCTCCCCCGTCCTCGAGGCTTCACAATGGCCTAATTGCTGTTTTCAACACTGATCTATAAACCAGAGCTTTTGTGCCCAAGTGGGATCGGCCTGGAGCTGAAGCCAGCGCGGCACCGCTCGCTGCTCCGAGGCACAGGGAAGCACAGGGATGGGGAGGCTATAAATAAGCCAACGAACAGCAACGAGGACAAACTATTCCAGAAACATTGAGTTTTATGGGGCTGAATCCACTCCTGGACGGGGCTTTGCTGGATGAGAAAGCCAGGAGCCACCAGCCAAGTCAAATTCCCCCCGCAGTGCTGCTGGCAGCTCACGGCAGCGTGTTTTAATGCACTCCCAAATGGATTAAAACAAACAGGCAGCCCCCCCATTCATCCTGAATTCACAGGGATGCATCTCGAGGCCATTTGCCTGGCCTGCTTTGGGCACCCCTCCAGTGGGCACATATAAATAGCTGCCCTGAAGCCGGAGCTGATCCAGCATGCTGTGCCCTCTACCCTCACCGTGCTCTGCGGCCGCACCAAAAAAGGCAGCTCATCGGGGCAGCCTTGGGATGAAACCACCCCAGGAACATCACTGGTAGCAACACCAGTCCCCAGCAGTGCCACAGCACAGCTGGGCATCCCATCCTACCCCCAGGGCATTGCCTGCATCCCGATTTCCAAGGGTTCCTGATAAACTTTGCCAGACTTGAGCAAAATTGAGTTATGAAGCCTCAGTCACACTTGAGAGCTGAGCGTGTCCTGGCTGGCGGGAGTTAATTGGCTTGACCAGGATAAACATATCAAGTCTGATTAATTCAAGCAGGCTTCCCCAGGCTCTATAAACTAAAAGTCATCCAAGCCCCATCCTAATATCATCTGAAGTGGGAAATCAGAGGGGTTTTCCCTCTGCATGTGTGCAAAGGGTCAGAGGATGGGGGTTTTAAGAAATTGCCGAGATGACACCTCATCTGAGAGAAACCCAAAAGTGGGGTCACACTGTTGAACACAGCCCTGTTATCCTTAATAAGCACAAGAGGAGGAGGAGGAGGTGGTGAAGAACAGCTGTATTCCCAGCCAGAGAGAAAAGTAAAATAGCTGAAACGAGGGCAGTAATCCCAAAGAGAGAAAATACAGCCTGGGGGCTTTGGCTTCACCAACCCATCAAGGCTCTTGCCTGGGGAAAAGCAGCACATTCTGGTATGAACTCCAGCAGATCCTTATGTAAAAGGGAGCAGCACATGCCCACAAAATCCTCAGGAAATATAACAGCCTGGTGTATAGGAATGATTTATCGGCACAGCTCTTGGCTGCAATCCATATATAACCCATAGCGGCTGCAGCAGGATTATCGAAGCAATCAGTCTCGCATCTAATTCAGCAAGGAGAGGGATATTAAAATGAAAAGAGGTCTGTGAAACCCTGGCAGCAGCTCTCCCTCCCGCTCAGCATCCCCGTGGCTTGAGCGGAAGCGAATGGGAGTGGAATCAGCCCCCGCCAGGGTGAGGGGTTTTCACAGCCCCTCGGCCACCCCAGCTCTGCCGAGCACATGTGGGCCCTGCCTGGGCCCTGCTGGATGCAGCCACCTCCAGAGGGGAGCACACTGACCCATTCCAGGTGAGTGCAGAGGGCAGCCAGCACTGGCTGCAGGGATTTCAGTCAGAACCTACGGATGCATCTGCCTGCCCTTCTCTCCCCGGAGCTGCTTCTCTACCCAATGCAGGGGCTGCACGCTCGCCTTCCCCACACCTGTGTCACTGTGGCAAGGCCAGACACAGGGGCAGGATCAGACCCTCCCAGGGAGTAAGACTTGGTGGCAGCTCAGCAGTGACCCCTCCATCCATCCCTCCACAGGGGTCAGCTCACACATTGCAACTTCAGCTGTTTATAACAAAACTGAACTCAAAACACCGAAATCAGGGCTGATTTTACTCGCAGAGATCCTCCCCTGCTACTGCTGGAGGTTGGTTAAAAGCCAAGCAGGGCCAGCCTGGGGCAGCTATTGGTCTCCCTGGGCACAGTCCAGTGGCTATTTTGCTTTCCCTGGTCACGGTCAGCAGTGGAAGTGCCCGTGCCAAGAGTGGTGTCATCTCCAGCAACGGGGGCATCGATCACAGTTTCCCTTCCTACGGGTGAGCACAGACCTTGCCAGAAATATATTAGTCACTGTAGTATACAAAGACCATATGCATGCCCCACCTGACTTTTAATGGGGAAAAAAAAATCTCTCAGAAGCTTTTCTAGAAGTCAGAGGACACCCAAATTTATGAGATACTGGAAAGAGGTGCCCATGCCCCATCCAGGACAGGTCCCTGTGACCAAGAAGCAAAGCTTTCCATCATCCCCAGGGTGAATGGAAGAGCCTCCTGCACTGCCTGGCCCAGCCAACACAGAGTGGAAAGAACTGGGGGGGAAAAATGCAAAGCCAGTCTGGTAGCATTGTATTTCACAACACCCAGCAGCAGGGTGATTCAACAGGAATCACAAAAACATCTTTACCAAGGTTTTTTTATAATTATGAGGATACTGCCTAATACTGCTGAAGCAATACATAATGAGCATCCCAAAAGAGCCTAAGCTCCAGAGATGGTGTTGAGCATGGACCAGGATAAGCTCAGGGCACCTCCATCACCTTGTCCAGCACTGCCAAGCGACTCCCAGCTTTCCTGGAAACATCAGCTCCAGCCCACGATGCCCACAAGAGAGGAAACTAGAGCAGCTCTCCACTTTGTGAACACCACTTAAAAGACATTAAGGCAGAGTTGAAAGCAAAGGCTCCTCCAAATTACCTCCCTGGCACAGCACACTCAGGTATGGGCTTTTGGTGTTTCTCTGCCTCAGGGGAGGGGCTGTCTCTGTGGGAGTGGGCCATGAAGGCAGCTCTGGTACCCACAGCTGCCATACATCCTCTCCCCAGCACGGTCTCTCTGTCCCTGAGGACATCCTGGTCCTGTCCCCAGGGGTGGTTTCTGCCCCTGCAGCACTGCAGCCAGCCCACAGCCCATCACAGCAGCTTCTCACTTCTGCTCTTGCTCTCGCTGTTACCTTCATGCTCCCGATGCTCTGCGCCGTGCACGTGGCTGCAGGGCGGCATCCCACCTCCTCCCCACGCTGTCACTCGCAGCAGCCCAACCTGTGGCTCCTAATGAGACCTGTCCCCTGTACACAGCCGCTCCACTGCTCCATCCCCTCTCACTTGTCCCTTGACCTCGAAAACCCCTCCTTTCCCCAGCCCCGTGGCCTATCATTCCCGCGGCACCCCTGCTGCCGCCCCTCAAGCCCCGGACGGGAGCCCCGCGGGGTCTGCGGCACACGCGGTGTGCCACCCGCTGCCATCGCCGTGCCCGGGGTGCCGCGGCACGTGTGGGATGGGGAAAGGACAGCAGCGAGCCCGCACCGCGCGGTGTCCGCGCAGGCCGCCCGCCACAGAGCCCCGTGCGGGGGCCACGCCGCTCGCCGCCCTCAGGGCAGCCCCGGCCGCGGCTCCAGCCCCGCTCCATCCCCGGCCGTTCCGCTCCGGCGGCGGCAGCGGGAAGGAGGGAGGGAAGGAGGGAGGGAGCGATGGAAGGAGGGAGGGAGCGATGGAAGGAGGGAGGGAGGGAGGGAGGGAGAGAGGGAGGCCCCGCTCCGCCCCGGGGAAGGGCAGGTTTCCCCCCGGGCAGCCGCATCCTGCCCGCCCGCCCCCTGTAAGCCGCGGTAGCGCTGTGTTTTGTTCTTTTGTTTATTTACAAATTTTCCCCCAGTGTTTTATTCCCCCTGGGGCCGCGCGGCCCCGCGTCACCTCCCCGCGGGATGCAGCGCGGAGCCCCGGCCGGTCCCGCTGCCCCTCTGCGGGCTCCCCCCGGCCGCCTCGGGGGGCCCAGCCCCGGCCGCTCCAGGGGGACCCAGCCCCGGCCGCCTCGGGGGGACCCAGCCCCGGCCGCCTCGGGGGGACCCAGCCCCGGCCGCTCCGGGGGGACCCAGCCCCGGCCGCCTCGGGGGGTCCCAGCCCCGGCGCCGCTCCCTGCCCCTGCCCCTGCAAACCCCGGGCTTCCAGCGGCAGCTGGGCTGGGGGCAAACCGGGTTACTGCGCCAGCTCCCCCGCACTCAGAGATTGCCCAAATAAATCATCACCTAAAGGGGAGGTTTGGAAACCGGTTGTTTGGAAATGTCACAGAGGCCACCAGCAAAGAGTTCCCACTCAAGTTGCGGCTCTGTGCACTGAGACAGAGCTCACGGGCACGGCCTTTAACACCCCAGCTGATACCAGCCCTCGGCAAACATACCCCGTGCTTTGTCCAGTATTTGGGGCTTGTTTTTATTTCCATCCAGGACCATTTCTGTACCAAGCTCACCTCCGGCTTTCTTTTCATGAAGCAACAGCTTCAGCCTTGAGCAGATGCAAATACCACAGCTGGCCAAACCCTCTTCCTCATTTTGCTTCGAGGCTCGTTTGTGGGCACCACTTTGACACTGTAGAGCTCCCCAGAGCAGAGCCAGCCCTCCCTGCCAGCTTTGTCGATAAACACTGTATTTCTGACCAGAATCTTGAAAGCCACTCTAAAAATCAGGTTTATGCACTTACCCAAGCGCCGTAGGTGCTCCGAACATTTTAAGGATTAAACTCCTCGATGTCGGCTAAAACACAGCAGAGAGGGAAGGAGCCATCACCAGTGCTCCACAAGGCTGGGTTCCCCTTTGCCGTTGGAAACCTCGTTTTAAAATCAAGGCCCCGATGATCTGCCAACAGCCCTGATGCAGCACTAATTAATGGAATGTGTAAACTAACACAGGACTATCCTTGTCTCAACCACACCCTAGTGCTTCTCTCTTCCTCCTTACCTGGCCCAGCTCCAGCAGAACCAGGTTGAGGTCTGTTCTGCAATGCCACAGTTAAATCTGCTGCTTGCAGATCACTTGGGATCACTTGGGCTTTAGTGATGCTCAGCTTTACTATAGTCCCAAGGTGACTGGCACCCACAAAAGGTTTACACTCAGGAGTGCAATCCCATCTGCCCTCAAATTCCACACTACAGTTAAAATTAAATTTTCTTCCAAAATGAGGATCTCATTGCTGGCAGTCAACACCAGCACATCACATACTCAGTTATAGAATGGTTTGGGACAGAAGGGATCTCAAAGACCACCCATGGGCAGGGACACCTTCCATTATCCCAGGCGGCTCCACGCCTGTCCCACCTGGCCTTGGACATTTCCAGGGATGAGACAGCCACAGGTTCTCTGGGCACCCTGTGCCAGGGCCTCCCTCCCCCCCCTCACAGGGGAGAATTTCTCCCCAGTATCCCATCCAACCCTGCCCTCTGCCAGTGGGAAGCCATTCCCTGTGTCCTGTCACTCCAGGCCCTTGTCCAAAGTCCCTCTCCAGATTTCTTGGAGATTTCTTGGCCCCTCCAGATACTTCAGTCAGTTGTGATCTCCATCTATTCACCCATAAAAGCAGAGCAGGTGAATGACACACAGTGCCGAGGGGAGAACACACACAATAAAAACACTTTAGCTGAGCTGGGGCTGTTGTTTCCCACTCTTCACCCTCCTCATCCCCCCTCTGCACAAGGACACAAGAAACAACAGTGCCAGGACTTTGCACTGTTGCACCTCTCTGACTGAACCCTGTTTTTTCCCCTTCTGCCAGCACCATCTGTTTCTGCAGCGTAAACAGCAACTGCAGACAGGTTAAAAGCAAGGACACGTTTTAAATGAGACTCCACTTCCATACCACTTAAAAAGAGCACAAAGGAGCTTTGCCTACATTTTCCACTCTTTTTTGTCCCCCTGTGTTCATAAAGCCTGCATTGATTTGGGAAATGTCACTGCTAAGAACAGAACACTACTTCTTCGTGACTGCACTGCTCCCCTCAGTGTGGTTATAACACAGTCAAGAGGGTCTTTTCTCTTTTTTCCCCACTGATTTCTTAAATTCAAGTACAGAATAAAAGTGAAATGAGTGGAAAACGACATTTGTGTTACAAACCACAAATTTGCTCAAGAGCAGACCATGATTTATTGGCAGTTATTCTGAAACATGGATGACCGAATACAATAAAAAGATGTTCGTAGAAAAACCAAACAAACAAAACCAAGACAGGAAAACAAACAAATCTCATCTTTAAATGCATCACTTGAAGGCATTGATTAAGGGGACACCGTGTGCTGGCAGCTCCTGGTGCAGCTGACGGAACAACATGGCACATTTGTTCCTTTCCTGGGTCTTGCCGAGGGTGTGGAACAGCCGGGCTTGGAAGTAGAGAACGTCTCTGAGCTGCTCTTTGCAGTCCACTTTGGCAAAGTAAGCCTTGGCTTCATTTAGATTCGAGATAGCAGATTCCAAAGCTGTGGGGAAAAAGGGGGATATTCATATTTAAGAAAATATCACAGTAAAAACTCCAAGCAAGACAGCTCAAGTCTAAGGAGGCCAATTACAAATTCCTCAGCTTTTCAAAACCATTTGTGTCTTAGCAACGTGGTCTCTCAGCTAGTTTCTATTATTCAGCCTTTGCTGCAAAATGTGTGTGGAAGTATGCAGATAAACAATGTTCCATTATAAACATCTGTGCAACAACTAATTCCAAATGAATTTGGTATACAATAACCAGGTAACACACTGGTGAAGCAGGACTCCAGTACAGACACTGGTTTGCACTTCTGAGCAGTTTCAGAGAGAATTACTCTTCACACTACCTTCAATCTTCTTTTGTGGAGTGTAGGAAGCTGCAGAAGCCACCTGACATTTGGCCACCAAGAACATGGCACAGCCTTTGTCCAGGACAGCTCCGTGGGCCAAGACAGGTTCTATTGCCATGTGCAGGATATTCAGGGCTTGTTCAGGAATGCCAAGGATCAGCTGAAAGAGAAACACTTGCTGGTCTCACACTGGAATCCACTGATAGGAGCAGCTTCTTCAGGGAACACCAACAACCAATACAAACCATGTCTGTTTCTCATAACATGATGTAACACCCACCATTTTTTTCCAACTTTTCCCCCACAATTTTCTTTTAAATCAAAACTTGTGAGAAGAAATTAGCTGCTCTCTGAAATGATTGGGAAAGGCTTCTCCACTGTCAGTGCTCTCTCAGCCACGCCTCTCAGAATAAACAATATAACTGAACTCATTACCAGAATTATTTTTAATACAAAAGCCAACCTGTGCTGCTAGAAAGCCAAAATAGCAGCATGAAAAATAACTGAAGATACTAAGACAGGGGAAATTTATACAATAACATCTTAGTGATACACATGAAACTCAACTTTTATTAACTTCCTCGAAAGCTTTTCATTCAGAGTTTGCTTCTTCACAATCAATAATTTAATTCCAACAAGGCTGTGCTCTTAAATCTCAGAGGAGTAAAAACAGCATCCAGCTCCCCAGAATAAACGTTGCCCTGCAGCCCTGTGAAAACACAAATCAGACGTACCTGGGAGAAAGCCAAGTTGAGCAGGGTTTCAGAGGCCAAGTACTGCAGGCTGTACTCCCGGGCCAGGGCCAGCGCCTGCAGCAGCACCGGCAGCGCGATGGTGTGGCACGAGGACCTCCAGTACAGCTCTGCTGTGCACAGCAGCACCCTGGCCAAACAGGCATGACAAACCTTCACTCTGGATGGAAAATGTCCACTGGTTTCCCAGGGAATTATTCCATCCACAATGGTGTTGGTTTTATTATGAATTAGGCTGCTGCATATATCATATATTTAAATTACATCCTTAAGAGGAGATGCCACAGGCATACAAAAGATTAACACCATAGCTCTCTCAAGATTTACACCAAGGTAAAACCACACACACATTTCCTATTTGTTTTAGATGCAGTGTTTCCTTCTTCCATGAACCTTCATGGAACTTTAAATTTACCACCTTTTAGTTTATGTATTAAAAATTACTAGGTTTAAATGACACAATATTTTGAGGATTCCTCCACACTGTGATTAATAATTGAAATGACTCTGTAATCTCAGAATCACAGCAGGTAATCTGAAGACTAGTGAAGTCTGAACACAGACAAATTGAAATGCTGATTCTAATCACTGCAAAGTGGCTCTAATACTCTGAAAATGAAACATTCTTACCTAATCACCATCTCGGTGTTCTTGATTTTCTGGCAGTGGATCAACAATTTCTGCAGAAGTTTGTGTGCCTCTGACATTTGATTTTGGGCTTTCAATACAATGGCTTTTCTGTCGTGGTAGAAAAAAAACATCACTGTATTTTTGTATTTTGTATAGAATTCTGCTCTTCAGAACACAGTGAAACAGGTCTCTATTTTGTGACCTGTGTTTCTTATAACTGCAGACTGGCACCCTGACAAAGTGTACACATGCTGCACACACAGACAGGAGGAGAAACAGATCTCCCTGGTGCCAACTGGACAACTCCCAGGCAGAAAGGATCAAACTCATAAAACAGCTTTAGATAGAAACCAGGGATTGCCAAAACCAAAGGCCAAACAGGCAGCAGAAGTGGGAGGAGATGCAAGCTAGACAGCATAAGTAATTATCTGTGAGAAAAACAGGTATGAGGTAAAGCAGCTAAAATTGGCCTGAGCTAACGAGGATACGGAGCAACAGGAAAATGGAGAGCAGGGAAGTGAGGAGAAATGCACAGCAGCAGGGGATGGGTACAATGCCCTGAACCAGACACTGAGCAGAGTATTTAAAGATCAGGGAATTCATGATCAGTCCAATTCCAGAAGGACAAGCATCAGGTCCCACAGCTTGAATACTGCTCTTCTGGCTGACTGGCACTGGCTGCTTTGAGGTGTTTTGCTTCATTGAAAATTGACAGGAAATTCTTTGAACACTACCTTGGTTTTCATATTCACCAAATACCAAGTTTTAACTGTAACTATTTTTAACATGTCATTCTCATTTAGGAACAAGACCCCATTAAGGTGAGTGAAAAAAAAAAGTCACATTGTTCCATTTTGGAGATGTAGAAACCAGGCCACAGAGGAATTCACTCAAGGCCTGAGCTCCCTCCTCAGCTATTTGACATAAAAATCTGCTTTGTGCTCAGGTTTGAGTATAGCAGATTTTGAAGACCTTACCAGGACAGATTCACAGCCCTAGAATAACACCAACTTCAGCTATTCCAATTCTTAGAATGCCCAGAGAAACAAGTACAAATTATTATTGCAGGACATGCTCTAAGGGAATAGCCCTATAGGTTAGATAACATGACCTTAACTAGTTCTGGAGAGGAAAAAAAATGTAAGCACATGTGACTGCCAGTGATCATTGTGCTAAATTTTTCATTATCTTCATGGACCACACCTGCAAATGCATAAAACCCCACGATTTCTTACCTGTATACACCTTCAATGCTATTAAGGGCTGTAATTCCTGCTACAAGAGAATCTGCTACATGGTATCTGCCATCATTCATGGCTCGCTCAAACTGTATTTTCTGATCAAACAGCATCCACAGCTAAACAAAGAACATCCAGAAACAAGTTTTAGACGTTGTGCCTGCTTATTTTCTAATCCCAAATTAGAATTTACTTTTTATTTTCCCCTGGAGGTATTTATCTCTAGTCACACTAACTCTACTGTCCAATTATTGAATTTACTGAATTACTGACATGAACAGAAATGCTCAGGTCTGGATTAATGTTTCAATATCGAAGCTCACCTACTTGACTGCATTTTATGTGAAAAGGCTCTTTTAAATCATTACTAATGATTTGAGACTTGTAGACAAATAGACTTGTTCTGTAGTGAAAAGAGAAGGCTCACACTATATCTAATGGGATGTCAAACACTTCAATGTAAATACTATCTTATAGACTCCTCTGGCAATGTTTCCCAGAGTCACACAAAAATCAGGTTATTAGCCTATTATCTCAGTTATTTCTGGATTGTAATATATCAAAATAAGCAGCACTAATTAAACAGAACTTCGAAGCTTCAAATCAATGCAGAGCATTTAATTGCTCCATGTGCTCATGAAGCAGACGTATATTCCTCTGTTAATGAAATTTCTACTTGAACAGCTTCATCTTAGGAGGTTGTGGTAAGAAAAATGTCTCACCAGTCTGAAAACAACACAGGCAGCTTTTGTAGAAAAGCTGATGCTGCACAGCTTCCCATGAGGATGAGCCAAGGGAAATGGGAAAATGTATAGCCCAAGGCATCCAGAGGAAAATTCAGGAGCAGTGGGATTCAGATCCTACTCCACAATAGTTACATAACTCACAGGCTGAATGCTAAGTGTTCTACCTGTGCATGCTGACTGTTGGGAGGGAATCTCTCCTTCAGGTGTTTCAGTATTTCAGAAGCAGCTGCAAAGTACCCCTGGAACACAGAAGGCCACTGATCAATGCCCTGCTCCCCTCCCTTTCAGCACAACCCCCAGGGAAGGGATTTGCCAAGCAAACACCCTGCATTGTCTCTGCCCCCAGAGAGGGCGTTAAAGGCAGAAAAAACCACAAGTCAGGTCTTGCACCCTCTGTCAGCAACACCCACACGTGCCCTCAGCAAATGGCAGTGGGTGCAAGCAGCCCTGGAGCTCACCTGCTCGGCGTGCAGCTCTGCCAGGTGACACAACACCACGGCGAAGGACTCGGTGTTGTTCTGCTGAACGCCCACGTTCACAGCCTCCAGACTGTTCATGCTCAGCAAGGTCTGGGCTTGCTGAAGTGCCATGGTGCTTGTGCAAGAGAAACAGCTTTTAGTTTTCAAGCAGCAAATAACAACCATTTTTAATCTACGGTCTTGTTATGACATTTGTCTACACTGTCTCCTCGGGGGCCTGAGGAGAAGGAAAACTTGTAAAATATCTGCAGTCCAGGGACTGTGCAGGCACAGCAAGTACTGCAGACTGAAAGCTGCACACAACCAAAGCACAGAGACGCTGAAAGTGGGGGCACTGGAACAATTTATGATCTATTTGCCACTACTAAATGGAAACTCTATCTCTTCTTCAGCATGAGTTTTAAAGGAACACAAGAGAATGGAAATAACTGCACTCAGCCCGTATTGAATCACAGTCTGATTGCTTGATTTTAGTGCACTGGAGAGGCACAGTCACTTGTTACACCTATATAAATGCATGATGTGCTAACAAGTGCAGCAGCTAACCCAGGAGTTCCAAAGGAAGCAAATACCTGCGGCCGTACAATCTCCAAATGGCAGTTTTCTGTGCTATGCTGATGTCTATGAGCTCTGACAGGCTGTGCTTCCAATGCAACAGATCAGAATCTTTTAAGGCATCCATTAGTTTGTTGGCAGCCTTTCCTGCAAAAGCTCTTTGCTGAACCAAGGACTGTATTCCCAATGAAGCAAGATACTGGGAAGAAGGAAAAAAAAAACCATACCTCCAGTATTGGAAGACAACAGAGTACCCCAGGCTTGCAAATTACACTGGAGCAGAGCTCTAAACTACTAAAAGAGACCCAAAAAGACAGCACAGACAAAGGAACACTGCTCCAGGCATTTCTTTAAATACTCACTTATGCACACCCACACATATGTGAATGTCATTTTGTTGGATGTGAAAGGTAATTTCCACTCCTCCACACAGAAATCTTATGGAGGAGGACAGGACCAGTACCTGGATTTCTCCAGAACTGCTGTGCAAACAGAGCCTTTGCTTTCCTTCCCTTCCCCACAGAGGCCATGTCTGCTCCTACCTCCCAGCAGTTTAGTCCATTTTAGAACAATTCTCTTAACAAAGGAACTGCAGATTTGGGGAAGACAGAACTAAACATTAACAGCCAACAGATCTACCAGGGCACAAACTACCAAAGGGGAGGGCTGCCCTGCAAGATTTCACAGAGCTGTACAAGTAAACGTGTTCAAAGCCCTGCCAGAGGCATCAGCACTGAGCTTCAGGGAAGATGGAGGCCTAAGAACCTCCCCTGAGCACCAGACTGTAACAAAATGGTGCCTGGGCCAGTAGCCACAGAATTTTTCTGCCTGAAAATTAAGTAAGTCAGAAGGAAAACCAGTGAGCCTTGCAGTAATGCTCTGTCATTAAAGCAACTGAACTCTGGCTTGTTAATATGAAGGATAAAAGTCATAGGAACAGCTAATTTTGGAGTGTTAAACAAGTTTGTTTAAATCCAGTCACCTATCTTGAACAGATAAGCCACAAAATCCCAAACTCTGATCACACACATGCCCATTGCCACATGGGTTTGTCCCAGAATAAAGTTAAGGACTGATGAAATGGACTCACTGGCAATCCAAAATGTAAGGATTTGTTCACAGAATGCTCCAGCAGAACACAGCTATCAAATATCTTCTGCTCCAGGATGTACAACCAACTCTAGCAAGGAAAAGATCAAAATTTAATTGCAAATAACTGATGGCTGCAGCACTTTTTACTTGGCTTGCTGTTACAGAATGCACAAAAACTCACTGGAATGCAAACCACTTGAGGATTGATTCTAAGGAAACTTCTGCTAAATGCTACACAGCAAAACATATCAGAAGTGCATCTAGGCTGGTGTGGCACCAGCCAGTGCTGAAAGTTCAGTGATGCACAAAAATACAGGGAACTGTGGAATGCAGCACCTCAGGAGTTTGATACCATTGATGTCAACTCATCATAATGTTAATTACAGGGAAAAAAATAGAAATCCAAGGCCTTCCCTCCCACTTTGCTTGCTCTAAAGGTGGCTGGTTACTCTGAGAATTCAACAGACAGGAAGGAGGAAGCTTCTGAAATACTTCTTTTTACAACATCTAAGACTCAACTTTGAGCTTACTACTGAGATCTCTGGGATAACAATTCCTGCTTAAGAAATTAACCCTGAGCTGCAACAAACCATCCCATGATCCTGCAGTTTGTTGCCCTGTGTGCCAGGAGTGATGCCCC
Organism: Passer montanus; assembly: GCF_014805655.1. Classification (NCBI taxonomy): domain Eukaryota; kingdom Metazoa; phylum Chordata; class Aves; order Passeriformes; family Passeridae; genus Passer; species Passer montanus. Next base: position 5,973,133 of record NW_024370263.1, on the reverse strand, counting down.
CCACTGCTGGGCAGTCAAGTGCTCTGGGGGAGATGCTGCTGTGAGAGGAGCTCTGCAGCAGCCCCCTGAGCAGAACTCTCAGAGCAGAGCTCTTACCAGGCAGTGCTGCAGGCAGACGTGGTCGTTGGACTCCTGGGCAATCCTGATGGCTTCCTGGAGTGCCAGTTCAGCCTGCTGGCTGTGAGCAGAGGGAGAGCAATTACTATTCCTACAGTGCTTAAGATACAGCATCCTGATCCAGAGGAATATTGATCTGAATTATGTATAATGCACTCAGATCTCTGATTTAGCAGCCTGTGTTTTCCTCCCAGCCCTCAGCAGTGCATCCTGGTTTTCAGGACAATAAGTCTGACAGCATCTGCAAACCAAAATGCAGCTGCAACCCCTACATGGGCTTTCAAACCCTGTACAGGCCACGGTGCCAAGTTATTGTTTGAACAGGGGCAACATTTAGAATCTGCCTGTGTAGAAATTGTTGCTTTCAGCTTTGCAGCGTCCTTCCCCTCTCCAGTCCTTTCACATCATGCCTCCAGGCAGCAATCAATAAATGCAAACCATAAATGAAGATGGGCAGGCCAGCTTTATCAACAAAATAAACCCAACCCATGTGGCATTTTAAATTTTAAAAGCTCCGATGGCTTTTTTTGGTTTAAATATTCTTTTGCCAGATCATCAGCTCTATGTTGACTTGCAGAAAACCAACCACACTTTCTTGAAAATATGGAAGAAAACAGGCATTCACGCCCACTGACCCCTCTGAGGTCATGGAAATGTAATTGAACACTTAAACACCCAGGACACAGACAAATACCAGCTCTTAGATGGCTCAGTTATTATGGAAACCAAACAAACACCAAAACAAAAACGAACCCAAACCAACCAAGACCGCACGACGAACCCGACCCACCCACAGCTGCTGCCAAGTGAAGAAAGCCCCCGCAGGGGTTTTCAGGAGGAAGGGGAGGTCCCTGGCAGCTCCCTGAGGTGCCCGGGGTGCCAGAGCCCCTTACTAGTGGCCGAAGCGGCAGTGCAGGGCGGCCAGGTTGAGCGCGGCGTAGCGCAGGCTGCGCCCGTAGCCCTCGTCCCCGTTGCTTTTGCTCTCTGCCCCCGTCAGGATCAGCCGGTCGAAGTAGTGCAGGAGGCTGTGAGTGGAACTGAAGACATCTTGCACCCTCAGGCTGTTTAAGTAGCTTAAATAATGCTGGAAAGGGGAAACAAAATCAGCTTTAATTGTAGAGGTACTGAACCATGGGTTTTGTTTATAATTACGAAGTGTTTCTGTTCAAAACATGTAACTGTGAAATACTGATCAGAAGTTGCAATACTGATACTACCTGGGCAGAATTTGTGGATAAAATTGGATGATTTCTTGGACAATACTGGCTGTCTGCCCTAACATGATCTGCCAAATGGTGAAGATTACAAGATCTTGCTGTCGGAAAGACCCCAGAGAGTCTGAGATCTCTACAGAGGTGGAATTTCTGGATTTATGTGAGAGTGGGAATGGAGGCAGGACTCCCAGTGTCTGCACTCAGAAAGATACTAAGAAACATCAGCACTGCTTCCAAAAGCTGTGCAGATAGAAAGGAGATGCTAAAATTATGCATTTTCTTTTTGCCATTGAGACTGGGCAGGATAATCCTCTATGCTGTGAAGTCCAGCCAGGGACTAAGGCAGCCCTTTCAAGGATACCCTTCCAAACAGCAGCAAGGAAAATCCTGTCTGCTCAGCCCTGGGCTGCTGGGAGGAAGAGGCAGAAAGCAAGGCAGGAAAGAGCTGAACTTTGGAAGTTGCTCAAGAAGAAGCTGTTGAGGGACAAAGCAAGAGCTCACACCACAGGTCTGGCCCCTCAGCACGAGTTCTCTGTGGCCTTCAGTATAAATTGCTATTAAGGACCAGAAGCAAAGTGAACAACAACCAGCAAAATTAACAGATATTGCACTTAACATTGATTTTTAAACTACAGGAGAATGAGGCCTGAAATTACTTAGAAAAATGAGGGTAAAATATGTAAGTTTCAGATTTAGTTGAACAAGAATGTGCTCAGTCCCACCAAAATTAAGAGGTTTATATCTGTGCATGAAGGGGAAGTACTTTGCTTAATTAAGGTTCCTGTACTTTCAGTGGTTTTAGTCTGAATTACCAAACATTTACATGCAACATGCTCACAGTTTTATCATCTACTTATATTTCAGTAGAGAATAAATTACTTCCAAATAATCCTGTCCTTGAGATAAGAAATCCTTTTACAACCATTCTGCATGAAGGAAAAGATACTTACTGCTTCAGCAAAGTCTGGATTAAATTTTAACAAGTTGTTCAGTTCCTTTTGTAAAGATGCTGGAGCAAGAGCCTTTGTCTCATCATTCTTTAGTAAAGAAGCCTGGAATAAAATTTGAACAGTACAAGTAAGATATGCAACTCCATAAGGAGGGTTATAAAAATATATTGTGGTGCAGGATTGCCAGGCTGTTATCTGCTTGGAGAGGACATTAAAGAAGATTTTATAGCAGCTCTGTCTATTATGACAGTGGCAGTTCTATACTACATTATAGTGTTCAATTTCCAGAGATCACAGAGACCAAGTCAAATAAAACCTTATTCAAAGGACTGTTTAAAGGCATTTAAAGAATTCTGGCTAAGTGTCTCTCTGAAGAACTATTGCCACACATTGCTCATTGGAATTGCATGTATCTTCTCATTAAAAAAAAAACCCTCAGGAAAACAAATTGATAAATCCAGTTTGCTTTGGCAAGCAGTTCAATTAATATAAAAAAATCACACAAATGTAGCTACTAAAATTAGCATTACTGACTATTGAATTACTGACATTTGTGTCCATGTGTATTTCTGTTCCCTTTTGTATTTACCAGCTGGAATAACCAACAAAACAGCACATTTCACAGAAATGTGAGGCAAGCAGAGCAGAAGGACCTTCTGAGAACCAAACAGCAGCATATGGTGACATGTCTGGATAAAACACTCATAGCCCCAAGTGCTCACACTGAGCAACAACAAGCAACACATCAACAAGCCTCTAGCAGAGCAGAGCAACATCTCAGCTGACACTGTGGGTAAAATTCAAGGTGAAATTCGTGTAATGGAACATTTCCTCCACTTTAATGAGAATTAACATACCTGCTGAGAAAGAAAATACTCTGCTTGTTTCTGGGAAAGAGGCCCACTGCAGGCTATCTCTTCCTCCCTGGTAAGAAACACTCTGGTTAGAAACAGGGGCAAGGAAAGACAACACAGGAACACACTGCATCTGACACCCCCACTTCTGCTTCATAAAGTTTTGTGAGATATTACAGCTCAAAGCATGAAAGAACACTGAGAAAACTTAATAAAGAACAAAATCTACTCCATCAAAGCCAGCAATCCAAATGATTTCACACAGTTTAGCTTCAACCTGCAGAGACTATAGTTGAGAGCAGCATTACCCTAAATACACCCTAAAAACCCCTAAAGAAATACAGCAGAGAGAAGATTTGGGGCTGAGACATTCAAATGGCTCTGCTCTCTTTTTCTGTTTTCTGAAGAGAGTCCCAAGGAGATGAACTGGCACTTTGGCACATCCATCACTGCTGGAAAGAGCTGTTCTGCAATTTACTCTGTGCAAAGCCAGCAAGCCCAGCACACAGCCAGAGCCCAAAAGCTGCTGTCTGACTCACCAACTCCTGCACAAGTTTACACAAATACAGTTTGCAAAGTACATTTTCAATACATGGACACATCAAATAATTCCAGGATTATTCTTACAATGGAGCACCTCTTCAGCAGGTGGAAACTCTCAGGATTTGCTTCTTCTTTTTGAGGTAAACAGACACGATTTCTTTTATTTGGAGAAAGGTGAAAAGGAAAACAAAACCATTCAACTTCTCCTTATTGAGCAATCTTTACTCGCTGGAAGCAGAAGTGACCCCTCCAACAGTTTCAGCACGTGTACTTCTCCTTATTGAGCAATCTTTCCTCGCTGGAAGCAGAAGTGACCCCTCCAACAGTTTCAGCACGTGACAACCAGAGGAGTCACCGAGCAGTGGGAAATTGTGGGCAGCAGCTGCCTTTGGGCTGTGGCTCCCTGCGGGAGGATGAGGATGGGGCAGTGCCACCTTCCCGAGCCACTGACAAATGTCACCACACGGTGGCACCAAGGAAACGAGCGGCCACACAGCTCAGCCCGGCTGCAGGAGACTTTAAACAAATCAAAGATTCATTTTCTTAAGAGGTGGGAAAGGCTCTAACAGGAATTGATCACCTTAAAGGCCCATCAAGTTCTTCTTTCTCCATCTTGCCATCCATCTCCTCTGGATTTGTCAGCTCCATCTCATTCTCGTCAGCTCCATCCTTCTTCTCATCCTTCTGGAAGTACTGCTGGAGTGCAGTGTAAAGTTTGTAGACCTGGCTGAAGGAAAGTTTGTTGTATGCCAGGATCATGTGGCGCAGGAACAGACCTGGAGAGGGAGAGGCTGCAGTGAGCACGGGCTGCCAGAGCTCTGCAGGCAGGACACCAGAACCACGGCCAGCAGCTGCCACAGCTGCACTCAGCTCCTCGGGAACCAGGAGTGAATGGGAAATTAAACAGAAATTCCTGACTCTCATCTCCGTGACACAACTCAGCGTGGCAGGGTGTAAATCACCCTGCAAATCTCACAAAAGAGAAGGGATAAATTGTTAAAATCAGTAACAACCTCACAGCATGCAAAACTAGCAGTTAATATGCAACATCCCAGCAAGAGAAAATGGCATTCTGCAATCTGACACCTCCCCAGAAAAACACAGCTGTGTTCTGAGGGAATGACATCAGTGACAGATATCACATCAAAAATGGCTTATGGATAAGAGTTATTTACCTACTACACTTGTTTTATGAACTTCTGGCTCTGTCCCTGAGAACGAGTCTGAAAGATCATCAAAAAATTGCTCCATGTCTTTCAGCTCTCCTTCTGCCATAAGTTTTAACCTAAAGAAGGAAATAAAATACCATTTTTAGGATATTAATACAGACAACAGGGGAAAAATTACATGTTTTAGGGCATTAATACAGACATCAAATAAAATATTCCCCTGCTTCCTGCATAAATGAGTAAACACAAACAAGTGATAACTAATTTCTTGGACCCAGGAGGTTTTCATACTGAGATTAAAAAGATCATATTAAATAGTGGTAAGCCTAATAATAATAATAATAATAATAATAATAATAATAATACAGTAATAATAATAGCAATATTATAATGTTTGGGCCTTATTTCTTTTAAAATAGATCTTTATTAAAAGAATAATTATTTGAGATGGTTATTCTTAAAACAGACAGGAACCCTTTTTTTTTTCTTGTTATTTTTGAAATTTAAAATCTTTGACTGCATTTTTGGAACTGCTGCTGTTTAGTGAGCCATCCGACATGACAACAGATCTTCTGTCCCACAGAAACTTTAACTCTGATGCCTTCCATGCTGGTGCCTTTCAGAACGCGGCCTGACAAGTAGGAAAGGCAGAGTTTTGGCCCCAGCGCGTGTTTTTATCAGCTGCCACGGCCAGCTCCGGGGCAGCGTCCCGCGCCCGCCGCGGCTCCTCCCGCCCGCCCCGCACCTGATGTGGACGGAGCCGGCCAGGTGCGGGCAGCACTCCTCGATGGCCTTGCGCAGCCGCGACAGCGCCATATCCGGGCCCTGCGGGCGACAGCGACATGTGGCGACAGCCCGCGACACCGCGGGGCCGCCCTCCCTCCCTCCCGCCCGGCCCGGCGCGGCGCGGCCCCGACCTGCAGCAGCGGCAGCAGCAGCCGGTTGAGGCGGCGCCGCTCCAGCAGGCCGAGCTGCGCGCCGGCGCGGCCCAGCTCGCTGAGCAGCACGAGCAGGGCCATCTTGTGCGGGGTGACCCAGTCGCGGACGCCGAACACGTTGGCGTGCACCACGCCGTTCGTCAGCATCGGGTTGAAGTACAGGCTCTCGTGCACGCTCGCCATGGCGGCGCCGGGGGCCCGCCCGTCGCCCGGGAAACCGCGCGCGCGCACCGCCCCCGCCCCCCGTTCTGGCCAATCACCGCTCTCGCCGCCGGCGCGCGCGCCGCGCCGCAGCCAATCAGAGGAGGGGGTGTGCGCCGCTACGGCGGGGCCGTCACGACGGGCCGGGCGCGAGAGAGACGTTCCGGGCAGAGAAGGGTCCGCGCTGTGGCGGCGCTGCTGCCCCGCGCTGCTCTGCATTGCAGCCGGGCCGAGGCTGCGACAGCGAGGGGATGGGCTGCGCCTGGGCCGCTCAGCCCTTATCTGCTACATCAGGGAACAGAGATCTCTCTGTGCTGGCACTGCTGAGGCACCGCAAGCCCTGGGGTCAGTTCTGGGCCCCTCACGCCGAGCAAGACCCTGAGGGGCTGGAGCGAGCCCAGGGCAGGGAGCGGGGCTGGAGCCCCAGGAGGGGCTCAGGGAGCTGGGAAGGGGCTCAGCCTGGAGAGAAGGAGGCTCAGGGGGGCCTTTGGCTCTGCACAGCTCCTGCCAGGAGGGGACAGCCGGGGGTCGGGCTGTGCTCCGGGAACAGGGACAGGAGCAGAGGGACGGCCCCAGGCTGGGGCTGGGCTGGCATCAGCACAAATTGCCTCATGAAAGAGTGGTGAGGCATTGCAAGGGCTGACCAGGGGAGTGGTGGAGTCATCATGCCCGGAAATGTCCAAAAAACAAATAGGCATGGCTCATGGCAGTGAGGTTTGGTGATTGGTCACAGGTTGGACTTCATTTTGGAAATCAACTTCAATGATCCTGTGATCGATGGAGATATCCACACTTGTACCAGGTGAGGTACAGGTGACCACGGCCTTGGTGGGGTTACTGATTTTGGGAGCTCTCCAAACAGAGTCTGGTTTAAAAAGGAGATGTTGTTTATTCTGCACAGGCTGCAGGGGTGGAGGCTTCCACAAGTCAAGCAGCTCGAAGGGTAAAAATTTTAATCTTTTATACAGTAAAATTTAGATGAACCCACCTATCTAATGCATTTTCTCTGTGCTCTGACACGAGCATTTCCATGTTACAGAGAACACCACAGAGTGAATTCACTCCCCTCTGGATTTCCTGCAAGTTAATTGTGATGCCATAAAGATGTTTCCACGTGTAAGTTTTTATTTTCTCAATAACTTGTTAAAGTGCTTCATTAAGGCATCATACTCCCCAAGAAAATACTCCAATTATTATAATAGTTCTCATTTTTGTGAGTGAGAGCAAAACAAAACTCAATATTATTATACATCTGCATGTCCCTGGGGATTTCCACTGTGCTGCTCCTGATTCATGCCTGGGGGTGCTGAGAGGAGGAGGAGGAGGCAAATCAAGCGGGGGGTAATTTTCTAGGATACATTTACATTTAAGAAAGTGAACATTGCTGCTGGCATAATTAATGATCGTTTCCTCGCCCTCAATGAACTCACTGAGCTGTGCCTGAGCACACATCCCAGGCACTGACAGCAGCTATTCTGTTTTAAAGGTCAGTTTGCTGACATTTCCTGAGAATAAAGCCTGGCTGGAACAGGGAGCTGGTGGCGTGGCAGGGCAGGGAGGGGAGGGGGTGAGATAAAGGCCTGGCTGTGCAGGGGCTGGGAGGGAGGAGGAAATGACAAACATCTGCTGCTGATGTTCCTGTGCAAGGCTCTGGAGGCACAGAGTGAGCTCTGCTGCACTCCTCAGTGCGTGGGGCAGAGAACACTTGGGATACACTTTAAAGGATGTTTAAATCAGCTCTCAGCCTGGAACAGGCAGTGAGAGCTGGCTTTGGTTGATTAAATCCAAGATTAGGTAACCCAGCTGAGAAAGCCATCTTGTACCTCACCTGCAGCTGGCTGTGCCCAGCAGTGAGGGCAGAGGGGCAGCAGGATGAGCTGGGCATGGAGCATCCTGTGAGCAGAGGCTCAGGGAACTGGGGCTGTGCAGCCTGGACAAGTTTTGGGGTGACCTCAGTGTGGCTTTTCAGTGCCTGAAGGGGCTGACAGGAAAGGTGGGGAGAGACTGTTCACAGGGGCCTGGAGGGACAGGACACAGGGAATGGATCCCACTGGCACAGGGCAGGGTTGGATGGGATTTTGGGAAGAAATTCCCCCCTGTGAGGGAGGTGAGGCCCTGGCACAGGGTGCCCAGAGCAGCTGTGGCTGCCCCTGGATCCCTGGCAGTGCCCAAGGTCAGGCTGGACAGGGCTTGGAGTGATCTGGAGAGGGGAAGGTGTCCCTGCCATGGCAGGGGATTGGAAGTAAATGATCTTTAGGGTCCCTTCCAACCCAAACCATTCCAATTCTGTGATCCCCTGATCCTTCCCACAGCCATTCATATCCAGCCTGGAATCCCCAGATAAAGCCCAGTGATTCAATTTGCCTTTTTTAACTTTACAATCAAATTTTGCAGGCTGTTAAATTAAAACCAAATGAATATTCCTGGGAAGAATCCCTTCCCTCCCTCTGGCTCTGTAAAACCCTGGGGGATCACAGAGCTGCAGAGTTGTCACTCGTTATTTGGTGGCAGAAGGAAATGGGGCATCTCTCAGTAATAGATTTAAATCTTTTAATGCTGCTTTGGCACAGCCCTGCAGGCTCAGCGAGGGCAAGGCTTTTATTAATAGAGCCTCTTGAAATGCTCCTCTTCACCCACGGAGTCTCTGGCACAGCTCAGGAGCCTCCTTGGAAAGCTCAGCTGGTTACAGCCTGGTGAAAGTCATCTCCAATCACATGGTGAGGACATGATTCATCCAGATCTGCCCAAATTAAGGCAGGAGTGGCGAGTGCAGCTGCCAGCACTGTCACCAGATCTCAGCTCTGTCAGGCCCACGTTGCTCCCTAAAACATCTGTGTTTGGGAGGATTTTCTTGTTAGCAAATCCTTAACAGAGAAAAAGGGGAAATGTTGGGTTGTGCTTGGTTTGGGACAGCTTTTACCCCATCACAGCGACTGCATGGGGAGTTCTTGTATTTTAATGTAATATTATTTACAAAAATATGTGTGTAACTTGGTACTTCAAGAGTGACACTGAGTTGACAGAGTTTAGATGACATAAAACTTCTTAAAAACCAAACTGTACTGATATTTTAAGGTGTCTTAAAGCAGTCCCTTGCATGAGAAATGTGAGGAATGTGCCATTGCAAGCTCCACGTTTTATTCACAAGGCTTTTCTATTTTTTCTTGTCACTTTGACTAAAATGGCAAGCTATTATTGGGGGAAAAATGAAGTTTTTTAAATTAAGTCATGTGTATGAGTTCAGAGCATATCTAAAGCTTGTCAAGGAGCATAAGCATTTCTGAAAAAAGGTGACCTGATTTTGAATTGCAGTGTGGTGTCAGTGCAAATCCAGAAGTTGGGCTGTGTGCACTATCTGCCCTTACTCCTGAAGCTGCCAGGACTGTGCCATTCACATGGCAATTACACACCTTTTTTTTATTATTTTTTACCCACTTCTTGTATCTCATTTGCTCCAAAAATAGATCCTTCCTGCAGAAATTAGCAGATTGCATCCCACCCTTTGTAGGGGCACATTTGATTTGTGCTCTGTGTTTATCTTCAGCCACTTTTGTCTGTTCCTCTTTTTGGCAAAGCCCTGGTTCTTGGCCCTTTGTGCTCTTACATAAAGCTTTCCTGAAGCCTTGGTCAGGTTTGTACTGCTGGGTTTTCTTTAATGCAATCTTCTGGGTAAAAGCTTTCAGTTCTTGCAATCTCTGATTATTTATTTATTTATTTGTTTGTTTGTTTATATATATTCCACTCACAGCCTAGAGAAAATAATAACGGCATCTAGGAACTCACTAGAATTTTTAAATAATAAATCTTTTCTTGTGCTTAGTGGTTCTCACCAAAGGGTTTGGTGGAATAAAACTGGAAGAGGCTGGATTTGGGTTCGGTGCTGAGGGAAGTGCTTTACTCCTCGGTGGCACAGGGGGTCCTGAGGAGCTGTGGCTGCCCCTGGGACAGAGGAGGGTGGCCCTGCCATGGCAGGGGTGGCACTGGAGACTCCAGAGGGAGAACCCAGTGCTCTGCCACCCTCCTTGGAAAGCAGCCCTTCCTCGTGTTGAGCTGGAACTTCATTTGTGTTTTCATTTATGGCCATTCCTCTTCATGCTGGCCCTGGGCACCACCCAGAGCCGGGCACCATGCCCCGGCAGCCTGGGAATGCTGGCACGGATGGCTGAGCCCCCCAGTCCCGCAGTTCCAGAGCCGACAGCTCCCGTCCGAGGGGCGAGGGCAGCGCACAGCGCGGGGCACAGCGCCTCGGAGCCACCTCGGGGTCCCATAGTGCCCCCCTCGGTGTCCCATCAGTGCCACCCTCAGTGTCCCATAGTGCCACCCTCGGGGTCCCATAGTGCCACCCTCGCTGTCCCATCAGTGCCCCCTCAGTGCCCCCCTCGGTGTCCCCTCGGTGTCCCATAGTGCCACCCTCGGTGTCCCCTCGGTGCCACCCTCGGTGTCCCCTCGCTGTCCCCTCGCTGTCCCCTCAGTGCCCCCCTCGGTGTCCCCGCGTGTCCCGGCCCCGCTCGGGCCATTCCGCGCCCCCTCGGCCCCGCCGTGTCCTCTTCTCCCATTGGTCAGTCCCGCTCGCCGTCGGGGCGCAGCAGCCAATAGGCGCGCGGCGCGGCGGCGCGGCAGCCAATGGCGCGCGGCGCGGCGGCAGGGCCCGC